>NC_056746.1:1276370354-1276422854 GCF_019279795.1 Protopterus annectens | reverse complement strand
ACTGCCCTTAGCATCTAGCGCATGCAGATGTAGCAGACCTGCAGCAGCATCAGTACTGTCCTCAGTATCTAGCGCATACAGATGTAGCAGAGCGGCAGCAGCCCCTAGCATTCTTTCAGTTAAAATTCCCAGGTCTGTACTGCACTGGTGCAGAGTATGGGGGAAAATCAGATTGTAGGATGTATGCATACTTTATAGTGCTCTGCTGCGGATTCAGCCTGTGTGATTGGCTAACTATGATGCATTCCACCTGACAAGTACATCGGTGAAGGGTTTTACAGGCCCAGGTTAAATGGAACAGGGTTCATTAGTGATTTATACATGTTTGGCTTTCCCAGGCAATTTTCTATCTTTTTTTTTTTTACACAGCCTTCCATACTAAGCAGTGCAGCATGGCATGCAAACCCACTCTGCAGATATAAACAATGCTCAGCACTCAATGGACATACCCCCATCGATGGGTATGCTCAGCACAGAGGTGCGTCATGCAGAAAACATGCTCAAACACAGTCAAGTCAGCTAAAACATGTGCCCCGAAGCTAAACAAAGCTTAACATCACTGGGCACCCCCCCACTTAGCCGAGAGGTGCCCTGTGCAAATGGGTGCTGCTGAGCCCAAATGTGCTTAAACAGATAGTGGCATGCCCCCTTTTGATGTCAGGTAGCTCTCCTGTGGCACCAGCATGGTTCTGGGGCTACAAGGATTTTATCTGCGGACATGGTAACCCATTTTGCTATTCAGTAACCCTAGCTCATTTGCATACAGATCCGTGCACACAACCTGGAAGCTACACTATTCCAGGGCCTGCCTCCTTAGCAACCACAGATATCTACTATTGTGCATACTCCATTCAAGGCCTTATAATGCATTATTGTCACATATTTATTATTTTCCATTCTTTACACTTTTTAATATTTTTTTTTTGCAGAACACCATGATTGCGCAGTGTTGCGTGCTGTGGGAACATATTATGGATATTTTAAAAAGTTATATTAAATTATTTTGAAACTTTTTGGACATACAGGGCATAGTTTTGCACATATCTGTGCCTACCTAAATGGGCTTTTACAGCCTCTGTTCAATTTTTATTTTCTTGTACATGAACATTTTCCGTGTACACTTTGGACATGAACACAGGGTCTGGAGGACCACCTATCTGCTTTCTGGATCACTCCAGCACCCTCATTTGCATGCAATTCACCTGCTTATGAGGTGATTTGCATGCCATGGACACTTCCATGTTTACACACTCATGCAAGCCCCTCCGCTCTGTTTAATGGATTGCACGGCTGCTTACTTCCGTGTAAGCTCCATGCCACTATGCATACACAGAAAATCATTCCATGTAGGCTTTATTGAATTCCCCCTATCATATTTTATTGCATAGCCATAAAGTAATTTAATTTCAGCTATTTTTCTGAAGTTAACCTCCTGTATTCCAGTCTCCACTATTAAAATATATACATTTAAACAGTTACAATAGTGCATGTACATTTCTGTTCTATTCCATCAGTGCACACTGTGGTCACATCTTAAGCACAAGCCATTTATAAAACCCCTTTTTTAACACACATGTCTGTACAAACTAGTTTGATATACACATGACATACAGTTCCAGTACAGTTGTTTCACATGCATCCTATATAAATCCTGTTGATATTTACAAATGACATATCTTTATTTACAAAACTCCAGATAGCTGTGCTGGCAGTATCTCCCCTTGTCACACTCTGTACAATGCAGTATTCCTTGCACAGCCTTACACATACACTGTACAGTAGAAGGATGGCATCAGAGTCTTCTGTGTTCACCTTCTGAGTCAGACATGTTAATTTCGTTAAAGAGATTTGAAGCACAAAGAGGAAGAAGAGCAGGTAAAATATTGAACTGCCTCATCTTGCTGCTCTTTGCCACATTTGTCTTCTATTATGCTGAAGAAATGAATCTGGGAGGATTCTATCTTCCAAATCTATCCCTAGGGTCAACACAAGCATTTGTTTTATGTCTGCATCTCCTACACCCCACACAGGGACATAATTTTGTGTTCATTATATTCTAATGGAAAATATTTCTTGAACAGCTCCTGTATGGTGACTATCCACCTCCCCATTCCTGACTACATTATTATTCTTAGAGTCATCATTAAATAAGATAATCTTGTTTTAAAAGTTCTAATTCTGTTTGATATATCTACACCAGAAATGAACAGTCACAGCTGCACACATTGTGGCAACTTAATGATCATTTCATTAATCAAAATCACCACCCTATAACCCCATTAAACAATTAATTCCCAAGCAACTTAACTGTTGAGTCCCACCAAATACCTATTCATTTCCAAAACATATTCTGTGAAGCACATAACCAAATGCTTTGCTTAGGACAATATATATAGTGCATCCCATGGCTTACACTTTGGACCTTTAGCAAGAAGCAAAAAATGGGTAAAACTAGTTTGATAGGACCACTGCTGTGTGAAGAAAATCCTATGTGTCTGCCACACAGTAAGCATTCAAGAAGTCAGTTAACCAAGCTCTAAAGAAACATATCCTTAACCTTTGTTGTGATCCACAGATTCATGCACTAACAGAGTTTACAAGGCAGAGTCAGTCCACGGATTGTGGGTCATAACCACTTTTCCAATTCCTGCCACAAAAGGCTACCAAAATATAATCAACAAAACATGGCTGCAGTCACTGGAATACTAAATCCCTACTATGGATTTCCACACATAGCCGGCCTTAGGCATAGGCCAACTAGGTGGCCGTCTTGCCAGTCTAGCAAGGGTGCTTTTCCAGTATTTATTTGGTGTAGGTAGATCAGGATGGGGACACCAGGTGGTGTGGGGGAGGCACCATGGAGTCCTTTTGCCTAAGGCACCAGTTGACCTAAGGCCGGTCCTGTTTCCACACTGACCACAAATTCTCATCTGAGCTAAAAACTCAAGACAGTATAAACCTTTGTACATAGCAGTTTTTTCCTGGCTCTCCCCTTTGAAAGGAAAACACTGTTAACATCCTCCAGATGAGCAACACTATTTTGCTTTTAAGGCAAAGGATGCATTCTCTCATTTGAGGCCCATCAAACATGTCTGTCAGCTTTGTAGCAGCATAAAGGAAAACTTTTCTAAACTCAGTGCATTATTCCTTTGAAGTTACAGGGTATGCTCTTGGCTTCTTCCACTGCATATTAATAAATGTCCATTTGTGTCCATCCCTAGCTGTCTTACTCTCCATGATATGCCAAGACCCATTTTCTCTTCTTTATCATATGAAAAATGGATAAGTGAAGTGGTCCTTTTTATATGATTTTTTGGGTTCCTATTACATGAACAAACCTTTCAAAGTTCGAATGTGATATGGTCGACACCATATGATCAAACTTTGAAAAGTTTGAAGGTTAAATGTAACAGCGCCATATGGTGCAGAATGTGAGAATTTCCCTTTTCTGCACTGAATTGTAATCTTGGAGTGGGTATATTTAAGTAGGGGGGGGTGTGGGGGGTGCAGGGGGGCTTGCCTCCCTACTCAGAGTGTTAAGGTAAGTTTTATTTTTTCTTTTGATGTTTTATTATATATTCGAAGTTTCAAACTTCGATCATATGTTGTCGAACATATGGGATTCAAAGTTTTGAAACTTTGAATATATAATATAGACCCGATTTTTCAATATGTCCAGGTCAGTAATTGTCAAGCATACATGCAACATGTGCATGGACAGTTTAGTGGAACTAAGGAGCTATCCTATTTTGGGGAGATAGGAATGGGGTACTAGCAATATTTGAGGAGACAGCTAGAAACTGGTGTATCCAGAGAAAATATATGCAGATACAGGGAGAGCATGTACAACTGCACACACACATTTACTGGATGTTGGAGGTAGGGAGAAAATGCTGGATCCTAGAGATAAAAGTCAGAGATCTTAATCACTAAGCAACGTTATTTTTTCTTCTTTTGTAAAAACAAGATGAAGCCATTCAGTATTTTTGTTTGAACTCCAGTGTCTTTGTTCTTCATCCCTTCCATTTCTTCCAACATTTTAATATTTGATAATGAATTCCTCTACCACCCAATGTATCTAAGATGTCCTTTTTCTGTCACTGTTCTACAGTTCCCTTCTTTTGATCTAACAGTCTGTTAGGCAACATTCTATAGATTTGTTTTGCCACTCGAAGTTTTTCTTCCTCACATATGCCTTTTACTTACCCTTTTCCTTCCCTTTGCATCCAGCGTGAATCAGGCTGTGTGTCTCATCTTCCCACACTACTATCTCTTTGTGATACTCTTTGCTTCCCCCTTTGTGGAGGGCATAATGTTTCCACAGTCATCATTTCCATTTAGACGTTTGTATTACTTAACAGTGATGCCAGCATGCTAAAGTCCACCCTGCTAAAGCACCCAATGTCTGTTTGCGTAGCCATTTGCATCGCAGCACTGCTTCAGTGACTGAGAGACACGCTGTGGAATTATAGTTGTTGCATATAGTCTCCTCAACTGTACTCCTGCAAAATGTGTTGGTGATGATCAGGTCAATCTTGTTTCACTGATTTGTTGTTTCACTGATTTGTCAGAAGTTGACACACTGCTTCCCTGTCTCTCCATAACTGCCAGCTCACTGATGGAAGATGATGTGTCCAAAAACTACAGTTCCCATTTACTTTACTTATCAAGTTGTGGTCATTACCCTATTAAACCTTTTATGAGTCTTTTGTCCTGGACATGGTGAGCTGCCAGTGACAAGGATACCACTCCTCTATTTCCAGATCTGGGACCAATTCCTCAGTCAGACCCTCCTATCCCTTACTACTTAATCCTATCCAGAATATACAGTACTAACTCTTTCTTACTGACTGGACATTTGCAAATTAATGCAATGCATGAAGAAACTAATATATAGCCTTCACAATACTAACATAAAAGTAAAATAATTCTGCTTCTACAGGATAGATGTTAGTTTTGTAAGACTTCTGTGTATTCTAGAATTTTCTTATTAGTTTTAGCAGTCTACAGCTAGCAGTGTGTTGCATAAGGCCTACACATAGTCTCTGCAAAATACTTCCTTACTTTGCCACTGAACAGATACCAATTTACAACTTTTGCCCTGTTTTCCTAAGGCAACTTTTCTTATTTTAGGTGGTGTCTGCCAAAACTTTCTTCATGCCTTGGGGTACTGGGGAGTTTATAATAAATCCTTCTACTTTATGCAAGGTTTCACTGACTGCTTTCTGTGCCCCTTTACATGGACTTTCTAAACCCCTTTGCATAAAATTCACAGCATATTCAAAAAAAAATGTTTTAATGACCTAATAAAGTTAAACAACTTTTCAGTGAATACAGGGCTAAGTAATACAGTAGGTGCATACACTGACCTTTTATGTCACCTTTAAAATGAACTATTCCTACTGTGATACTACATTTAAGACATAAAAAGAAATTGTGTGAGTGTGACATAGTGCATGTGCATGTGTGTGTGTCTCTGTCTGCGTGTAGGGATGAGCTATTTCACACATGGATAGTGATCTAGAACATAATGCTCTACTACTTTTGGACAGCTTACTTGCCTTACTGCAAGGCAGTTTAACATTTCACTTTCAGGTTTAAGTGCTTCGGGCAAATCAGCTTTGTGTCCAGTAGCACTGTTCACATGGCATGTTCTCCAGGCTCTTCATAATTTTGGTTTTCCTGCTCCTGGCTGTTTCCATCCTGCCTGCATCCTTGTGGACATAATGATGGATATTAGACAGGTCTGGAGATTTTTTTTTTCTCCTCAGAAGAATATTTGACAGCTATACCATATTATTTGAAAATTTAAGTTGCAGTTCTAGATGTAATATTTGTTGCTTCCTCACACCTTTGTGTTTTGTTGCATATTATTCTTTTAAGAGTCTGTCATGAAGGTTGCACGTTTGATATTTTTTCTTTCATATTTGTTTGAGAATGTTTTCTTCTGTTTGGATTTTATTAGGTTAAATGATTATTATATTGATAAGTGCCAAGTAGATGTTCCACCCTCCTCACTATTGCTGCTCTTTTGCATGTCAGGTTGACTTTTCATTAAAATTAGTTTTAATGCTAAAAATTATTTAATGACGTTTACATATTTAGTAAAAAAGGTAATATTATCATTTTCATGTTTCTGTATATTCTGTTTTTCATAATTAGCATATCTTGCATGTATTTATATATTTATTTACTTTATTTGCTGATATATGTAAGAAATAACCCATGCCTGGGTGTGGGTAATGCAGGATTTACCCACGGTTGGTGTGGTTTAGTCATGAGGGTGAAGCCCGAGTGGCCAAACAAAGACAACCGTGGGTAAATCCAGCATTACCCACATCCAGAAGTGGGTTATTGCTATTATACAATGACATTATTTAAGGAAAAAAATACTTACTTTTCTTAAATAATGGCATTGTATAATGCCTCCTTGCTGCCCTTCTGCAGCTGTCTGGTATTCTGCAGCAGTTCTGATGTACTGCGCATGCGTATGCTTATGCAGTACATCAGAGCCGTGGGTGGAAGCAACAGAGAAAGCAAGATCTCTGTTGTTTTTTACAAAGTGTCTCGCTATGTTAAAGGAGTTTAACATAGCAAGACAGCTTTACAAAAAGCAACGGAGAAAGGAAGATCTCCGTTACTTTTTTTAAAGCTGTCTCACTATGTTAAACTCCTTCAACATAGCAAGACAGTGTCTAAAAAGCAACGGAGATCTTGTGTTCTCTGTTGTTGTAAAAAAAGACATACTAATGGAAAAAGTTTGGGCGACCGGACCTTTTTCCATTAGTATAAGTCTGATTTACAATGTGCACGCTGACCAATCAGCATGCACGTTTTGGAATATTAATGGGGGGGTTGTTGTATAATGATCTTTGCAGAGCTGTTTCATCTTGAATGCATATTTACGTTAGAACTCATATTTAAACATTAGTTTAGATCACAACTATTTTATTAGGTAATTTTTTAATTCAGTCATTTGCAGTTTTTATTATTCAGTTATTGGCTGGCACAGTGTCACAGTGATTAACATTGCCACTTCACATTTAAAGGTTCTTCAGTTTGATTCTTAGCTGGAGTGTCTTTGGTATGGAGTTTGCAGGTCATGCCTATGGTTATGTGGGCTTTCTGTGAGTACTCCAGTTTCTTTTCCCATACTAAAAATATTTAGTAGGTGGGTTTTCAATGCTAAATTGTACAAAGGTGTATGTGTGTATAACATAGAAGAAAGGCCTGACAATCTGCTTCAGTTTCCTAATTTGCATAGTAAGCTCTGCAGATGGTGATAGCTGTTTGTAGGGTCAAAATAGTAGTGGGACATGATCTGGCAACACTGTATAGATGGACTGATCAGTTAATTACTGAATTCAGTCATTAATCTCTTTTTATCTATTTGTGTTGTTTATCAATATTTTTTTGTCTTAGTATAATATTTTACTTTTACTTATTTTATTCAGTGATCCTGTGGGAAGGCTGTAAAATGGTGCAGTGGATAGCATCATTGCCTCACAAGCAGTCAGTTCTGCAGGTTTTTTTTCTTGGCTGGCATGTCTTCCCTTTATCTGGGTGTCTTTTGTTGAGTGGTCTAGCTGCCGATGAAATGGAACTTTCCAAATTATCCGTGGGTGTGTTTGATGTGTATGAGTGAACATTTGCATTCTGCAATGGACTAACACCTTGTCTAGGGTGAGTTTCTCTGCTTTGCTGTTATACCTTTTTGTAGAGCCACAAATCCTTCCTGTGCACATGGGCTTTTATTGGGTGCACCAGTTATCTTTCCCATGCTGAAGATGTGCTGTAGGTGAACTGACATTCGCTAAATTATGCACAGTGTGTGAGCTGCTTGTGAGTCAGAGTGCACATCCTTTGATGGTCTGACACCCTGTCCAGAATTAGTTTCTCTGACTTGCACCTCCTGCATAAAAGGAGAGGCTCCAGCTCCCATGTGACACTGAAAGGTATTAAGTGGGGAATCAGAGAAGTAATAAATTAAAGTTTATGGATCAATTCATTAAGAAATGTACATATCTAAGTTTCCTAATTTCGATTTGCTTTTCATTCTCTGCAGATAACTTCAATATGTTCTTCATGTGGATCACTGCTGCCGTAACTTAAGCATTACAGGATATATTTTGCAAAGGCTATAATAACTGGTTAGGTGCCAAAACTTCAGGACACCTTCCATGTGCCCAAACGTTTAGTCAGCTCAAGATGAGCTGACTGAAAAACAAGTTTGGGCACCAAGCTCTTCAAAGCTGTCCTGATGTAGCAGATGATGCTCCTCTCTGGGCGTTTGAGGATCGACAGTTGCCTAACGCTGTTCCGTTGCTGAACAGATAAGTTGTCCTTGGGGAAAATTCCACTTCACTGTTTATGACAGAAACTGTACTTTTTCTACAAAATATAAGTTTTAAAGATTTAAATGACTTGTGACTTTTAATTAATTTTAAATGGGAATGTCACTTTTTCACTTTTGTGGTAAAATGTTGTTAAATCTTATTTTAAACTACTTTTTCTTTGGGTAAAGTTTATTTTATTTTTACATTTTGGGACTGAGGTAAGTGTTTAATGTGCTTGTTACTGTGTCTTAACAGGGAAAAGTTAGTTTTTTACAATTTACTGTTTTACTGACCATTTCTGCAAGGCTTCCTCAGGAGTCAGGCACCTCTGTTGGCTTAATCATGGAACAGCTTACTGGATCCTCAGTTCTTTCTTCTTCCTGCCACAAAAAGAAGAAAACTGTTAAACAGCTTTGCCCCCCTAGCAGGCTGTTAAAGTGCCTCAGTTGCAGGTGGGTCTCTCTGCTCTGGCCAAAGCTGGTTTGTTCATTCACTCATCTTTTTCTTGGGTTCCACTGATGTAGTCCCTACAGCCATCATGCACAGGGGTTAAACATGTACATTGTGGCTATTGGAGTGCCCTTGGTGGGCAAGGGAGCGGCACTCTTTTCGGTCCCAGGAAATGGGGGAGGGAATGACACTCAGTCTAGACAGAATGTTGTGCCCATCCCAAGGGAGGTATTTGTTGGCAATAATTAATCTGTTTCTTCTGACATTCCTGTCAAAGAGAAACAAAAATGTAAACATATATCTTCTCCAGTCTCAGTTGTTTCTGGACAGAAGTTATATTTTGGACTTAGCTCAGGGTTTACTGCAGGCTCTTAACCCTTCCTGTATGGCTATTTCTGGTGAATGTTATTATTTTTATTTTATTTTATTTTACGTTTGTTGACCGGCAGAGTTCGACTGGATACATGTCCATTTTCAGCGGAGGCCTGGGGAGAAAACTCCACAAGTTAAGTAACAGAATGCAAATAACATTGGTAAACATGTAATATAAAAGGTTACATAGTTATGAATTTTAAAAATAAGAAAAGCTACCACAAGATTACAATAATTCAGCTGACAGAGACAACCTAAGTAAGAGGAGGTTAGGTGAGGATGTAACAGGGAGTAATAGAGCAGGGAAGAGGGTGGGAGTAGGAGGTCAGCCTGGGGAGAGCAGGAGCATATCCATGAAAGTTTTAGGTGTTCTTTAAGTCGTGTTTTGAATGAAACTATAGAGTTGGCAGTGGTAATGGCAAAAAGTAAGGAGTTCCAGATTTTGCCTGTGTAGTTTTGGAAGAAGGAATCACCTGCTGTGTTATTGTTTTTGGTCACCTTGAGAAGTTTTTTATCACTAGAGCGAAGTTGTCTGGGATTGGTTTGTATTTTTAGTAGGTTGGATAGTGCTGGGGTTTTATCTGGCAGTAGTGAGCAAAAGAAAGCTGGTGGAATGATAAGAGGTTAGGGAACTCAAACCAGTTAAGTTGATGCAGTGAGAGATAGTGGTGGGTTTGATAGGGGGCACCGGTAGCAAATTTGGCTATTTGATTGTAGCAGATGTTGAGCTTGGAAATATCTGTTTTGGGTAGGTTGGTGAAGTTTGGTGCAGCATAGAATAGGGTGGAGATGAGGTGAGTTTGAGCTATGGTTGTTCTGGCAGGTTGAGTTAGAAAAGGTTTATTTTTGTAAAAACTGACAAGTTTTTTGTGGACATTTTTTATGGTTTGATTTATATGCAGGTCGAATTTGAGGTTATTGTCAATGGTAACCCCTAGCAATTTAGTGTGGGTATCTGGAGATATGATAGTACCATCTCTGGACACAGTATTAAATGAGTTGGGTATTGTGGTGGATTTGTTATGTTTGAATAGCAATAGTTTGGACTTTTTGGGATTACGTAGTAGGGTTTTTGTTAAGAAACCAGGTTTCGGTAGAATGGAAGGCTTTTTGAGTGATAGAGAGGAGTTCATGGGGATCATGGCTGAGCAGATGACTTTTGAGTCATCTTCGTATTGTATGACAGTTGTGTCTAGGCAGATGTTGTGGAGATTATTAGTGAAAATGGAGAAAAGAAGGCATCCTAGAATGGACCCTTGTGGGACTTAGTAATGGATAGCAGTGAGGATACATTGTTGTCCCATTGAACTGCTTGTTGCCTTCCTTGTAAGTAGCTCTGAAACCAGGCTAATGCATGATTACTAAAGCCCAGGTCAGTGAGGGAGTGGAGTAGTTTATGGTGGTTGACCATATCAAAGGCTTTTGACAGGTTCAAGGAAATGGCAGATGATAGTTTCCCTAAGTGTATTTTGGTTAATGTTGTTGGTGAAAGAGAGTAAGGCTGTGGTTGTGCTGTGGGCGGGGCGGAATCCATGTTGTGTGGGAGAGAGAAGTTGGTTATTAAGTAGGTATGGCATAAGTTGATGGTGTATTCATTTTTCGAGTATTTTTGCTAGTGGGGACAGGATGGCAATTGGTCGATAGTTGGAGAGGTCAGTGGATGTATCACTTCTTATGTAGAGGGATGATGTAGGTGGTTTTCCAGATTGGTGGGATGGTATGTTCAGATATAAATCTGTTGAGGAGGATAGAGATTGGGTAGGTGAGTTCATTAGCTGCCAGCTGGAGGTATTCTGCAGGGATGCAGTCAGCTGCTAGGGTGGTAGGTTTAAGTTTAGTTAGTAGTCTTTTGACATAGTTGGTGGGGATAGGTTGGAACTGGAAGGTTGTTTTTGGTCTAACTACAGGTTTGGGGAAATGTGCTGGTAGCAGTGGGTTGTAGTGGGTAAAAAAATAGATTCTTCATTTTCAGAAAAGATTCAAGAGATTGGCCCTCTAAATAATTGTGAAGGGACAAACTGTGTTTTGTCTTCACAGATTTCAGATTCTGGCAGTCCTTTTGAATGATTTTCTTTCTCAACAATTATTTCCAGAATAAAACAGATTTTCAGTGGAAAATAGTGACGCTTCTCAATCCCCCAGGAAATATTATCATTTGTTGCAACTGGAATTTCTAGAACCTTCTCCTATTCCTCCTGTTCTTCTGCTTTGGTGGGTGCTTTTGTCACAACCAGTAACTTGCCTGACAGCCAGTCTACTGGTCACTAGAAAGATGATAGACTATAAAGTTCCTCAGTCTTTTAAGTTTTTATACTGTCATCTCAGAACAGACCCTATAGCTATTGTTTTTCTGAACCCATCTACTGCTAAACACTTGGTTTATACCAGTCCCTCTCCTTCTGACAAGGGTGGGAAAGCTTTTGAAAGATTTGGAAAAAAAAAATTCTTTTGTAACACTTTTTTTTAATAATTCTCATCTGCCAACCTCATATGTTTATGCTTGCCTCTTTTAAGAATATGAGTGTTTTTGGCATCTGTTTCCACCTTGAGGAGATATCTGCTTTCTGCAATTTGGTTGCTTCTGTGTCTCAAGTGTCTAACCACTCTTTGAAATGTTCTTACAAGTTTGATGATGCCACTTTCAGGGCTGCTGCCACTGAAACTGTTAGGAGGAGGTTTGCTTTGCAATAGACATTAAATATGAAGTTTTGACTTTTCTCTTGTACAGAGAGCTAGTTTTGGACCATCTGCAGACCTTTTAACCTCTTAGCACACAAAATCTGGACAATGCCAAAAACAATATGGAACAAAGGCCCTAAATCAGGGACAGATTTTAAATATTGCTGTTATAAACTTAGTTTGTAGAGTAACAGGTTGTACATTAACACACATTTTCTGAAAGATATAACATCTGAAACTGAAAGTAGCTGTTTATTTAGTGACTGCAACCCTCAATAATTTGCTAGAAAAGCACACATTTTATGAGGATCAAACTAAAAATATGAAGCAAAGATATGTACATTCTGTAACTTTCTGCACAGTTTACAGGTATGAGACTATTGGCTGCAGAGGTCCTTATGAAATGTGATAAGTATGGTAAGCTGATTCAAGCAATCTCTCAGTTTTTCAGCCTTCCGTCTCCAAGACACCAAGACACCAAAGGGATATATAATGCTCCTCCTAATACCTTCTAGGGATATAATGCTCCTCCTACTACCTTCTAGAGATATAATGCTCCTCCTACTACATTCTAGGGATATAATGCTCCTCCTACTACCTTCTAGGGATATAATGCTCCTCCTACTACCTTCTAGGGATATAATGCACCTCCTACTAACTTCTTTTAAGGCAAAATAAACTGTTCCAGCAAGCTGTGGGTCATTTATAAAACCATAGTAGGGAGTTTCCAAAAACCAGAGGAATACCCCAGAACTAAGTACAGTGTATTAAGTCTGAATGACTATTTACAAGATGCAAACCCTAAAACAATCAAGATTTGGCAGTGGGAATCTCTACCACCATCTTTTGCGGGATTCCTCCTCACGTAACTCTTCTTTTCCTTCCTGTCATGGAGCAGAGACTCGCTCATTGGGTATTAGAAACTCTTCCTTTCCGCCTGTTTAACAAAAGGGCTTTACTCAAAAAATGCTTCTTTTACCAAGTTCTAATAATTATCCCCTAATTTTCTTTTGATTTTTCTACTAACCTAAGATTTTAAATCCTTAATCCATGTAAGATATTTCTAAAAGTTTCTGACTCCGGCAAACTATCAATTAGTCTGCATTACCCTTTGGTCTATCTATTGCTATAAGGGTATATGCAAATTGCCTACCTGCTGTGATAGCCTACAGCAAACTGCAAGATGGTCACATTTTTCCTTATTTAGATGACTTGCTTTTCTTTGAAAAATATTTTTCAAAGTGTCAGGAATCTCTCATATGAGTAAGGGATCTCCTACATGCCCAGGGGATTCCAGGAGAATATAAAGATGGCTTCTCTTACTAATTATCACATGATTATTTTCCATGCTGTGTTTCTGTGATACCTCAGTTCAAAGAGTCTTTCTTCCACAGGAAATGTAGACCTGTATCTAGATCTGTTTCTGAGTTTTTCTACTTAGACTATTGTCTCGGCAAGGGAATTCCTCAGGAGTTTAGGTCTCATGGCATCATGATACCTTTTGCATGACATCACATGACAAAAATCCATTGGTACTTGTAATTTGTAAGGTCCCAACATCTACAGCACCTGAAATTTCAGTTTCTAGTTTTGTGATTTGTGAATAGGGACATTTTGGCTGGACACACCATATTTTTCTAAATCCAGGACATCCATTCTCCATTCTAGCTCCAAAGCAATTGGTCACTATAGTCACCTCAGACTTGGGGAGCAGTGTCTATGGGATAAAAGTGCAAGGTTTTTGGAACAGACAAAACAGACCAAAATACATATAAATAAAATAGATTTTTGCACTTATAAATGTTCCCATATTTAATTCATTTTTGGACCCTGGGACCTTTATAACTGTTTACAGACAACGCTACTGTTACGTGGTACATAAATAAGCAAGCGGGACACAGATCTTACCCTCTGTGCAGATTAGTCATGGTAATCTCATTCTGAAGGCATCTTACATCAGAACAAAATTCTGTGGCAGACAAGCTGAGCAGGACAGACTCTCATGAATAGAAATTGTATTGGGGGGTGGCTTCCAAGTGGACAGCAGCAAGCTGAGCAGGACAGACCCTCATGAATGGAAATTGTATCGGGGGTGTCATCCAAGATTTGATCCAGCTGTGGGCAACACCTCAAATATATTTTTTGCCTCCACCCTCAGCTATCAGTTGGTGGAATTCTGCACCAGATCTCCGATCTTGAAGGCCTGGAAGACAGATGCATTTTTTCACCTTGGACAGGAATTTTCCTATATGATTTTCTACCCTTTCCAATAATATTCTGGGTCATTCTGAAGACCCAGAACAACTCCACAAACATGGCTGTGGTGACTTTCCCCTACAGCAGTAGTTCTCCCTTCTTTTGAAATGGCCAGAAGCAATTATTACAAGATCCTAACAAAATGGATCTACTCATACAAGATATGGGGTGTTTGAAGCATCCTGACCATAACACCTATAACTGGTTGCCTGGATGTATGATCTTTATACATTTTAGACATATTTTTTTATGAGGATGTACAGCAGGTATTAAAGGAGGTAACATATTTTTGCTACTAGAAAACCACGTGTTAGTAGATGGAAAGGTCTTCTACTTGGTGCCAAGAAAATAATCCGCATCCATTCAAGGCTAGTGTTCTTCAGGTTCTACAATATTTGTGTGAGATGCTAGCCGAAGGCTTATCTTTTCTCTCAGTCTATGTTCATTTGTTGGTCATTGCAGCATGTCTGTTCATGGATTCCCTCTTTCAATGCAGTGTCATGTGAAAATGTTTTTGAAAGGGATGCTGCATATATTCCCTCCAAGAATTCAGCTGACTCCTGCTTGGGACCCTGATTTGGTGCTAATATAACTAACTGTTGCTCCATTTGAACCAGCTCATCCGAGTGTCTTCAGGTTCTTGAGGTGGAAAACAGTGTTACTAATTGCTGTGACCTTTTGAGAGAAAAGTATCTGAAAAACAAGCTCTTATGATGGGTTACCCTGATCGAGTTTTCCACATTGATAAACTTTCCTTATGAACTAATCCTTTATTTATCCCTATTTTGGTATCTGTGTTTACCTTTGGTCAAGCTTTTCATTTACCTTTGGTCAAGCTTTTCATTTCTCTCTTTTCTTTCCAGAACCTAATCTTGATAGGATATTTCATACTTGGATGTCTACTGACAGCTCAGATACTATATTGATGAAATAAAACATTGTAGGATTTCTGCTGTGTTGTTCTTTTCTTATAAAGGAAAGGGAAAGAAATGACATATTGTGTCAGTTCATACTGTTTCCAAATGGTTGCCCATGTTTTACCCACTACAACAAAACTATTCCAGGCAGGGCCAATGTTCATTCTAATAGGGCCTTGGCTTCAACTGTAGCTTTTTGGAAAGGGTTGGATTCTTGAAGTATTCAAGAAACAGCAACCTGGCCCTCTGTGCACACTTTTTGAAAGCACAATAAACTAGATTCCTTCTTCAGATCTAAGGCTTTGCAAGGACCTTTCTCCAGAGCCTCCTTGACCCGCACCCTTCCTCCTGCCACTCATGTTGGGCTATGGTCATCTACTCATTTAGCTTGGGCTACTACAGCAGTGAACAAATGAAGAACATAGTTCAGTTGTATAAATAAACCTACCATAACAGCAGATGTTCAAATGATCACTTCTCCAGTAGTTGCTCCCTCCCTCCATCCCCTTGTCCTAGCATTGTTCTAGCCCTAAAACTGTAAACTGCTTTGACATAGCATTCAGATAAAATTTTATTTATTTGATTTCTAATTATTAACATGCATCTTATCTGATGGTATTTTGGAATTCTGCCACTGAGAAAGGTTTAATTGCTTTATTTTAAAAGGGAGTAAGGGTTAGATTTTGATGAGATCAATTGCAAACACTCTCTGTAAAGATGACTTTGAATGGTAAATGAAGGAAAACATCCAAGATAAATATTTTTTTATTTAAGCCAGATATGTATTTTGTATCACAGAGTGAGGAATTAGCAAGCTGAGAGAGAATGACAGAACCAGTGAATTCTTCTTCTTTTGGCTTTTCCTGGTTAGGGGTCGCCACAGCGGATCACCTGTCTGCACCAGTGAATATGGTGGGTAAAATGTCACGCTGAAATCCAGTGCTAAAAAAAAAACTATAACATTAGGCATATAGCTTTTAAGGGGTCATTTAACTTTTATACTAAAGGATTATTTATTTTATTTATTATTTATTATTTAAATAACTGGACAATATTGTCACCAGTGCTGTGAATCTTGGAGGTCACTGCAGAAATCTTACTTACTATCTTGAAAAGGAAGACATGGCAAGATTTTTAATGCAATAATACATCACAAGTAGTCTATGTCCTGTCAAAAATTTTCAGGTAACTTTGGACTCAACTCTTTTTCTCTCACTGCTTTGCTAACATCTGTCTAATATGTCAATGCTGGGATTCTGTCAGTAACAATATTTTTATTTTTTATTTTTTGTTGCAATATTGCTGGAGATAAGATGTCTGTGATATGACAGACTCAATCTGTGAATGAGCCATGGATCATGACCAAAATGATGGGAAACATCTGAAAAGCGCTTATTTGTGCAATCATAACTGAAATCTGTCCCATATTGCTAGAAGTCATACTGAGCTGCATGGGCAGTTCTAATGCAGTGATAGTCAGTATTGTAACTCACTTTTATTTATTTATTTAATTTAACATTTGTTAACCAGGAAAGTCAGACTTGGAACAAAGCCAGTTTTCAGCAGAGGCCCAGGGAGAAAGGCTCCAGATGCATGTCTTTGTAACGTGGGATGAAATCAGAGCACCCAGAGGAAACCCACACGAAAGCAGGGAGGAAATGCAGACTCCACACAGGAGGCACCCCAGCTGAAAATCAAACCGGAGAACCTCTTGCTGTGAGGCAACAATGCTACCACTGCACCACTGCGTCGTCCAAAGTTTTAAGACCCTTGTACATAACTAATTAGTTATCTTTATGACCACAGTAAAATCTGATATTTTTTTGTCTACAGCTGACCTTATAAATGTTCTTTTATTAAAGGTTTATAGTTTACAGTCTTTGATTACTGACTCAAAGGTGGCATATGTCTGCCAGCGCCAATTAGAAGGTGGCTCAAAACTACGAAATAAACAGCGGGTGAAGGGTAGCTCGCTACAATATTGGTTAAAATGTCAAATTAATATTTTGCTGCTATGCATTTGCTAGTGTACTCTGTAATGTAAAATTTGATGGATTAAAGTCCCATAAAATATTACAGTGTGTTGTGCTGTTTCTGTAACATAATATATGATGTACTAGCTTTTTTATTTGCAAAGTCATGGGTATGCCTTAATTGTATTATATCAACAGAAACCTTGAATCTAAGCTTGAAAACACAGTTCTGATAAATAAAATCTGTAAAGCAAATCCCTGACCCCTACCCCTATGACTTTATTGTCATGCCGAAGTAGCATTTTCTTGTAGATGGGTGCATTACTAGATTTACCTGAAAGTAATACTATGGTAATCTAAGGCATTATATAACTGCAGCACCCCCCAACACCACCATGTGTGGAGCAAAAACACAGAATTAAAAGTTTATAGTAGTGACAATGTGATAATTCAGTCTTTAATAACATTCTTTTTGGGATACTGTGCTTTAGGCAAAGGTGTTTTTAGTTTCAGCATTTTGTGAAACCTGAAAATATACTGGAATCTTCTGTAGCACTCTGTGTGTATATACACACACACATGCAAACATTATACATAAACAAATAATTGTTAAAATGAATCATGATTCAATAAAAATGTGTATCAAACTCATACAAATAATTATGTATACAATGGCACTGTTAGGGAGTAGGTAATTAGTACCCAAATTTGTAGATCTAAGGTTAGGGGCAGGGATAGAGACATGGTTAGGGTTAGCACACACGAGTAAGGGTGAGAAGGGTAGCTTGAACATCAGGAACTTTCCCAATCCTTAGAAAATAGTACTGTGACACCCATGCACTGGCCCAGAAATCAAGGAGCCTCAATCCTCACCACTAACACCAGTGAGGGGCATCCACATTGGGAAGGATAAAAAATACACACACAATAAAGTACAATTTCCCTTAAGAGCACACAAAGATCACAGTCAGACCGGGGCTGGTTTCTTCCCTTTCTTTCTAGATCCCCAATAAAACTCCCCACTGGCACAGCTATAGGGTCCAAATCTAAGCCTAGTGGTCAAGCTGAAACCTCCAGCACCCTCTCTGTCCAACCAGTGCTTCGTGTCCCTGCCTAAGTAGCTGACACACACTCACTCTTTAAGATATGAGTTATATACAAGCACACAGACACTGCTGGGGAAGGCTGGCATAGGTTCTACAGCTATGCCCCTTCCTCCGAGGCTATAAGGTAGTAATCACCTCCACCAACCACTATTATCAGCTACTAATAAGGCCCTTAACAAGGGGTGTCCAATTATTACTGTGCAATATTATTAATCAAATGGTAAGTGTGACTGAGCAGCAAGACTATTGGAGTGGCTTTGTACAGTATCACTGTATACATGCAATATACTCTAAAGCTTAAATTATCTCTACACAAAACAGCCACAGTTGAAAGGTTTAAAGATATTTAATAATAAATAATAAAAACACAAGACAATACGTCTTAGTACACAGTGCTAGTCAAGAGTTCCGAGATCACAGAGAAATGCTTAAAATAATCAGTAGAATAGTCCTGACAGCAATACAGAAAACAACTAGTCTATTTCCTAGCTATTTCTAAGAGATACACTAAAGTCTAAGATCCTACTTACATACAGACACAGGCAGAGTACTAGTGAGTTGGATGTTCTCAAGACAAAACAAAAAGCTCTCTCTGTCTTTGAGAAAGTACTTTAAATTGATAATACATTCTGCTGACTCATTTTAGATTACATCATTCTTAACAATTGTCTGGTTTCCTAGGTGAACAGAAACTCTACATTAACATTTCTTAGTAAGCTTGCACCTGGTCAGTAAACTACAGCAATTAAATACATTATATATGTAAAATCTAGCAATTAACTCTAGTCTCAGAACAATAGGAAGAATTCCTTCATCCAGACATCTTGGATCCAAGTTTTGAGATCAAACAATTACACAATGCTTGACTTATCAGCTTTCCTCCAGCAGAGTGCAATGGGGTTACATTTTTGCAGTTCAACATCCAATACAGTCTTTTCACATTTAAGAGAACAAGCCTGTGGCTTATATTAATATTTATAAATGACAGAATTATCTACAAAATTCTATCTAGCTAGGCTGGCAGCCTTCACATATCTTCACAATTACAATATGATATAGGCAAGGATGTTGCATTTTCAATGAGTGGTTTTATGATTTTGTCCATCGAGCCCTGGAGTGCTGCTTGTGTTTCATGAAGACTAAAAGACACCACTCTATAATGGAAGATCCCATATGGTGAAGAAAATATGATTTTCTCTGTAGTGTCTTGGCTATTATAAATCTAGCCTCACTCAAATTCTCATTCAGTTTATCTACTGTAGGATGGGATATGAATCAAATTTGGACATGCTGTTCAGTTTCCTGTAATCATTGCAAAACCTTAGAGATCCATCAGGCTTGGGGACCAATAAATTAGGATTATTCCGCTCACTCTGGAATTGTTCTATAACATTAAGTTTAAGCATTTTTGCACTTCATGTCGAACTGCTTTGTACTAAGAGTCTGGTATTTACTACGGCTTTAAGCGTATGTTATCTCCAAGCACAGTTGCTATGTTGTGAAGAATTAAATTGGTGTTATCAGGCAAATCTGAAAATATGTTTTTATTTCTGAGTAAAAAGTCTTCTTCTTCTTGTTTCTGATACCCTGAGAGTGCCTCCACTGTCCTGACAGAAGGATATCCTGTGGGATCCTTAGGTTCTGCTGTAAATAAACTTTTGACAAAAACTCCAGTTTCTCTCAATGTTAGAGTCACTCTTGAAATAACTCTGACCATGACCACTGTGTGCTTTACGGCTTTGAAAGCTGCTAAAACACTTAACGCTTTTTTTCTGTAACTAGTAGCAGATGGAGATGATGAAACTCCATGCACTACAAAGAATTATGATCAGGTCTCCAGTGATAACCCTGTATTGTATGTTCTCAATCTTCACTCTCAAAGTGGATTTCTTGGAAGCCATGTCTCAAACACATAATAACACAGTTACAATCAGAGGTCTGATCATGATCCTCTATATTATTTATCATAGTAGGTGGTAGTACAGTGAAGTACATTTCATGAAAACTATTTTTTTAAATAACTGGTCTACATAGTCAGCTGAACAGAATTAAACTAACCCCTGATAAACTTAAGTATTTACCATAGTATGCGGAAGTATAATGAAGCACATTTCATGAAGACAATTTTTTTAAAATAACTAGTTTACACAAACATATAAATGGAATTATCTATAAGTCCATCTAGGTGCAGTGATGTACTCAAGCTGTAACATTTGCTGTCCTAACCAGTGTTGCCCTATTATTACTCAAGTAATAGATGACAGTAATAAAGTCGACTATAAATGACTTTTTGCATCCATTTCATAACGAACAATAGGAGGATCACAATTTGTTTGGGAAAGAGAAGGGAAAGAAAAGTGCGGAGATGAAAGCATTGACATCAGGAAGTCAGAACTTGAGCTAACTAGGATAAGAGATGACAAGACCCAAGGCTTGGACAAGATACCTCCCAAACCCTCTGAAATCTGGCATTAGTCCTAATAATGCCCCAAGAATAGATGTTTCCTAGACAGATTATCTCTAAGGAGATGTCAAATGAATGGAAAAAGATTACAGTGTTGTCACTCCTCAAATTGTAGGGGGTAGGTGGGTGAGGAGGGAAAGTCAGCAGGATTACCTCTTTAAATTAAAGACCAAGAATCCTGACTTTATTTGCAGGGACAGTTGTGGAAGGATTTTAAGAAATGGCTGGTAGCATTCCTGAAGGTGGACTGATTTCATGCAATGGCTAGTCGAGGATTCATAACTAAACGTTTCTGTTAGGCTAGTCTAGTACATTTCATGCTAAGATTATAGCAGAGATAGGCAGGAGTACACCAGATGATGTTATGTAATTTAACTTGAGTTTAAAGCTTTCTGCTCAGTTCAATAAAGAGAAAAAGCCCAACGGGACAGGAGTCTGAATTTAAGGATTCAGTGGTTGATGTTAAAAGGAACTTTGTATAGAGACAGGATGGTCATTTGTGGTATGTTTACATAGCTGTTCCTTTGGTTCTAGTTAATGTCGTTATCTTAGACACAGCACAGGGCTCTGAGCATGGGATTATTTTGCACAACAAGATTACAACTATAGTGTTGAATAGAGGGATGTTTCTTGGAATGGAATTAAAACAACCCAGATGTGTAGAAAGGTAGCCATCAATGCAAACTAGGTTTAATATAGATAAATGGTAAGTGCTAACCCATTGCACATAACCCAGGGGCAAGGTATGAATGGGAGGGGGGCTACATCTCTAATGGACAGACCAATGGGAATATCTATGTACAGTTATACCTGCACTTACTGACCATTTGTAGACTGAAAGTTGAATATTATGTTGGGTTGTATTCTCAGAGGAAAATACACAAGACATATGAAAGCAGTTCAGCTGTTCTTATGCATGTGGGTACAGATGGAGTGCCGTGTACAGTGCCAGAGATAGTGGATTTGAAGATACATGATGGTACTGAAAAAAACTGCCAAAGAGACTAAGGAGGTAATTAGGAGGCTACAGTGGATGGAAAATGAAGGATGGTCAACAAATTAAAATGCTCTTGACTGGAAACAAAGACAGATGGAAGTGCATGATGTGGGTCCACAAGACCACAAAGGAGAACAGTGATATGATCGGGTTTAGGTGCAAACACAGGTCAGGAGAAGGCACCACTGGCAACCAGCAAATAGAATCAGAGAACAGAGAATAGAGGGTGGCACAGTGGATTGCATTGTCACCTTACAGCAAGAGGATCCCTGGTTTGATTCTCGGCTGTGGTGCCTTTTCTGTGGAGTATGCATGTCCTCCTTGTGTACATGTAGGTTTCCTCCTGGTGCTCTTGTTTCCTGCTAGATTTCAAAGACATGCAGTAGGTGGATTGGATACTCTAAACTGGCCATAGGTGTGGGTGTGTGTACAAGTGTGTGGTATGGAAGAACAACCGTGGTGGGATTAGCCACCTGGCAGTGTTAATCTTGGCTCTAAATGATTGCGCTGTTGATGTGACACCTTGACCCCATGTGAAAAATGAGAAAAGGGGTTGTGGAGGGATAAATAGATAAAACAGGTCAGCAGAAGTCATGAATCTCTAACAATGTATATGAACTTCAGCATGTATTTTAGGAAGTATTGTTTCACAGTAAGAGATTCATGGAAGCATGTTATTACTTATCTAAATGAGTTTGCATTGACTTGTTCAGTTTATAATTGTGCTTCTGTTTCTTGAGGATGTTGACGTTAGGTGTTAACTGTTTGTGTCATGGTTGCCCACTATTAAACAATGCATTTAAGCTTATAAATTTGCTTATTTGTTTATTTTTCCACATCGTTTTGTCTCCCACAGCTGACTAACAGTAGACCCTGGTGCCCTTCCTCAGTTGACAGGTCTGCCTTCTTCTCCTGACATTCATGGATTAGCTCTGACAAGTTTTGAGGCTGATGAAGAGATCAAGTCTTTCTGAATATGGGTCACACTGGTACCAGGTATGTTTTTTAACCTACTATTGCCCTCCCTGTGATGCTGAGTAACATCCTACCTGTAAGTTGGGTATGGAATGGGCAGATGGGCTGAGCACCTTATTCAGTCCTCACTTCCCCAAGGAATTGATGTCTGCAAGCCACCTCACCTACCCTCAGAGATCACCCTGTTGAGACTTCTACAGCCTCTGCCAGGGAAATTTATCTGTGTTGTGTGACCTTTGTACACAACCCTCCCTCTTCCCGCCTGTACAAGCACATAGGTCCAAATTGTCAGCACCTCGTGTACCCAAGCTGCTAATCGAATCCAGGTAATTTAAGTCATATTCTTGGCTTTATCCCCTTTATACCATGGCACATAAAATGTACTTCTTTACTGAACTCCAATATGAAGTGCATCAGAGAGTCGCTGACCCTTATTGTCATGTTTTAACAATGATCATGTTTGTACAAGATGTAACGTACTTTGAGAACATATAACAAATGATGCATGAAGGGGATGGGGCTCACTGTTAAAGAAACAGTGGTTTTACGTTTTGACTAACTTCCTTGAATTTCCATTATTCTCGAGTACACGCATTTAGCGTTTATGTATGCCCGAACTAATGGGATTTGTGCAGAAATGTTTGAGTTGCTGCATGTAAAGCTCATGCTTTTTGAGGCAACACAGTAACCCTAGCTTAACTGGTGGTGGGGTATAGCTGCACTGATGCAGTTGTGTACAGTGGGCAGGCTGTTGAGACTATTAACCTTCATCTGCTGACAACAACTGAAGTTAAGAAGCAAAAAACAGACGTATTCCACTGTCCTGGAAAATTTTTATTTGTAATATCTGTCTGTATGTATTTCCATATTTATGACCATATAACCAATGAGTTAGTTTCCTCCTTTGAACGAATCTCTTTCATTGGGTACTTCTGTTATCCCAAGTGTACATAATAAAGTTAGAATCATTATGCTTGGCTCCTGCTTTAGGTACTTTAATAATATTGCAACAATGTATACAGACATAGCTATTGCATGAATGAATAAAAGGTGCAGGCATCAGACGTTTATGGTATATGCACTATGCTTGAGAAGTTTGAATTAAAGCATTTACAAAGACATTGATGAGCCATGATTAATGGAACTGCACACAAACCTCCTCATAAATACAACCACCATCCCTACCAGACAGTGCATATTCCTTGACAGTATATCTTTTAAGTACTCAAAAAAAAAGACACGTCTGGGCATAATGTCAAAGCACCAGATGTGGGGAAAACACTTCATTATTAATGACGTGCATGGTTTGATCTACAGCATACACATTGTTTTAAAAAACATCCGACTAACCCCATTCACTGTGGATCGTAAGGATCAAACTTTGTACTAAACTAACTGCTGCTGCTGCAGTAGCTCATATATTTTGTGAACTGCAGATGACACTGATGCTACACCAGAAAATGGTTTTATATAGCCTTCTTCAACCAGACATTCAAGAATAGAATCTCGAGGTTTGGACCTGCAGAAATCGTGAGGACTGGTCAACCTGAGTTGTTTGATTCAGCAGTCAACAGATGTATCGAGCAAATATACTATTACACAAGAATCCAATGTGACAGTGTATAAAAACTGCATTTTATATGTTTTCTTTTTATATTTGGTTTTGCCCACAACTTTCTTATCATAGGATCATAGGATGATAGGAGGTTACTAAGCTATTTGGCTCTGAGGCTCTTATAAGCCTACCCAAGAGTTTAGCCCATGTTTAGACAAGTCAACACCCTATACCCCTGTCCAACAGTTTCTGTGAAGCCAGGGGTAATGCAAGGCTAAAAGAAAAGCAATTGTGAAGCCAGGGATAATGCTGGCTTAAAGGAAACAGCTGACAAAGGAAGGTAAAATGAAATGAATTTAGCAGGCTAATATGGCCAGGGAAGAGATGGTGGCAGCTTTGTGCAAAATGCAACATGGAGAGATTATAGAAGGTGGATGAGGACAGTCCATTCCACCCAAGGGAATTTTGTAGCTTAGCTGCAATTGAAACATTTTTATCTGGGCATAATCAAACCAGCAGTGGTCAGACACACCCCGCCCTCTTCCCCCTGGGACAGGCACTTATGTCTTCCATACCCATGTCTGAGACATTCAAATTTCTAATCAAATCTGGGTCACTTGAGCTGTAGTCAAGGCTTTATCCCTTCTATGCATGGCACATAAAATGATAAATGAAGTGCATGGAACTTTAGGTAGTTGAGCAAATGCAATAACTGAAAGCAGAGGAGAGAGGAAAGCAAAGCAAGCAAGAAAAGGAAATGATCGTCCAATCACAACCAGGAAACCCAGGTCAGTATAAAGTACAATATAAGGGAGAGGATGTGGATTATTGTGTGTATTCAGCTCCTAGCTGACCAAGGGCAGTGGGTGAGGTTTTTAATTCCCTTGCTCACAGGTAAAGCAATGCATGCAATTACTAAACTCAGTGATGTCGACTATTTAAATTATGGCAATGGTAAAGAATGTTTGCTTGCTTGTTATAAAATGATATCAGTGCTATATAGAAACATGTTTACAAAATAAGGAAAAGTCAGATGAAAATATGACTGAGTGTATTGCAGAAATTAGCACTTGATTTCACAGACAGCTGAGTAAATGTAAGGTCATCACATCTGAAATGCCTGCAAATCTTTTGGTGAGGAGAACAAGCCCTTAGCAGTATGCCTGCAGACATGAGAAATTGGTTGCAGACTGAGACTTTAACAGTGTAACACTACTGAGGAGATAGGAAGTAAAGCTGACCCTTACTTAGCCAGCAGTTTGCCACTGCATAGGAAGAAGGGCTCTATAAATGCACATGGTATAGGAGGGATCCGTGAGGGCAGCCTGAGTCATCCCAACAGGCTACACAAGACAAGGGGCAAGCCAAAGTTTGGGGTAAATTCCCAGGTTTTTGGTTAGATGTATTAAATGTAACCAAATCTGGCATGTACAGGCTTGTTGTCAGTTAAGGCAGAGAGGAGAAAAAAGATCTCGGGAAGCATCCAGCAAGACTAGCACTATGACAGTGGTGGGTTGTTAAGCAACAACAGCTGCAATACACTATCCAAAAGTCTTATTCTATCCTATCAGAGGATAAACAGGCCATTGCCAAAAGGGACACAGCTTCAAACATAACCACAGTCAAACCTGCTTGCCTGAGCTGTCCACTCCAGATGGAGCCTTAGGTGGTATAGTTTTTTCAGGTACTTTTGGCAAAAGTCTATCTGGACTAGGAAGGGGGACAAGGCAGCAAGTAGTTGGATGTGGTTATGAACATCCGTTCTGATATCTTAATAGGGAATAACTTTGACAGTCAATTACCTTGTGTGTGTTATTACACACAACCAGGCATGGAGGCAAACTTCTATGGAAGCTAGTTGGAAGGAGACCCAGCAGAGCCAATGCCTCTCTCTGAGACTGGTGATGTGGCCCAGAGGAGTAAGCTGGTCTAGAACAATGGCCTAGGATCTGAGACACAGTAGGAGAAAGGTACCATGCTTCCCATGGAAGGAAGCACTTCTAGGGGAGAGGTCCTTGACTTTACAGGACTTGAGAGAGGTAGCCAAGGAGGTACCACATACTCAGGAACAGAGGAAGCCCAAAAGATTGTTGCATATGGTTCAGACTCTTGAAGGAGGGGTGCAGACAGACAGACACACAGATGTAATACAACTGTTAGTACTTCCCAGGGCCTACTGACTGGCACTTCCAGCTGTAGTCCATGATATTACTTTTGTAGGCCATATGAGCATTAAACCTAATAAAAGACAGCTTATGCTCAATTTTTATCAGCCTAGGAGTGCAAAGGATGTAACAAGCTACTGTAGGACCTATGGCCAGTGCCAAATGTTGGCAAGGCTAGAGATAATGCCAAGGTTATTTTGATACCTTTGCCCATTATTGAGGAACCCTTTCATAGGGTAGCTATGGTGGATACTGTGGGACTACTGAGTACCCCAATTTCAGGTAAGAACTATATCCTTATAGTAGTGGATAATGTCACATGACACACAGAAGTGGTGGCCCTACCTTCCCTTGAAGCAGAAAAGGTAGCAAATGGTTTGCTAGACATTTTCAGCAAGTAAGGTTTACATAGGGAAATATTAACAGATAGAGGTGGCAACTTTATGTCAGTTCTGCTGGCATGTTTATGGAAGCACTTTAGGGTAAAACACCAAAAGACTATCCCTAGCATCCACAGACAAATTGTCTGGTGAGCAGGTTTTGCGCTACGCTGAAGACCATGTTGAAGGTATTTTCATACCATTTCAAGGCAGAGTGGGGCAATTATCTACCCTGTCATCTTATTTATTTATTTATTTCACATTTTTTAACACACACATATATATATATATATATATATATATATATATATATATATATATATATATATATATATATATATATATACAGGGAGTAGCCTCAGAAATCCACAAGTTTTTACCGTTTAGACTACTGAATAGTCATAATGAAAGGGGGGCCCTGGATTTAATTTGTAATGAGTGTGGGGACAGTGTGATTCCTGCATGGAGTCTGTTGTGAATCCACACAGTGTGAGTTTCAGGTAGCTCATCAATAAGTATGAATGTGACCAGCAGTGTCCCTTAGGGCTCAGTGCTTGGACCTTTCTGTTTTTATTATTTGCTACTCAGATTTCCAGGCAAAGAACAACTTCTGTAGCTAACAAAGTTTGCAAACAATTCCAAATTTGGGATTGTTGTTAAGCGACCTTATGATCACAAACCCTCTTGAATGAATTGTCCCTAGTAAACTCTTGGCCTACTAAAATGGACTCAAAGTAAATGCTAAACGATGCAGTATCATTACTTTTGGTAGACAACCCCTCCCCTTATCATATTGTTTAGAGAACACATCTACAAAATGAAACTGTGGTTCGGGACATTGGTACTTAGGTTGATAACGCTTTCTGTTTTGATCATTGTGTAGCAACAGTTTTCAGAAAATCCTTCTATTAACCTGACTAATTGCTAAAGGAATGTCATCATGGTCTAAAGAGATAATCATGCCAATCATAATAGATGAAAACAATGATTGTGTAAATCCCCTTTAGGATGTATCTTACTAAACATATCTAACAGTTAGAAAGAACGTGAAGGTTCATAACCAAAAAGATCACAGGCCTAAAGTCCCTAAGCTACTAGGAGAGGCTCTAATCTTTCATTCAGCATCTTACAGACTTTTGAGGGGAGATGTCTGCCTCATTTACTGCACCATTAGAGACTCAATTGCCCTGGACCTGCTGTTTTTCCATATGTCCAGTATCCCCACCAATACTAGAACCAGGGACCTAAATCATAACAAGCACATAAATAAAATATAGCAGAGGGACAGGTTTATAACTCAGGTTTATAACTCAAGTCCCTCCAAAACCTCTGGAATAATCTTCCCCTGCATGGAAACAGTGTGACTTAGAATCTAACTTTAAGCATAAAGTAGATGACTGGATGGATGTCTACAAATTTACTCCATGATGGACTAGTATGGCCCTCCTGAATAAAGGAGGTGCTGCCCAAGGTAATGACAAGGTGAGAAAGGTAATAATAATCAGTGGGCTTGTAGTAAAAATTATTCTGTGAATTTATGAGCCTGTGTGCTTATTCCTGTGTGACAGAATAAGCTGCAGTCAGCCTGGAAGGGTGCTTTTATCTTTATAAAACGGGTGAATGATGTCAACAGCATGACAGAGTTATCAGGAAGAAAGCCTAAGCACCATCTGTACCATGTTAGCATCATTATGCCCTATCATGACTGAGAGACCCTGTTATACAGTATTTGCAGGGAGTTACAACAAGAACCAGAGGGAATCTGGGGATAGACCTCCTTCTTGATGCTGAGATTAACACCTTTAAGGGTAGTGGTGGCTTTCTCCCCAAAACTAACACCTACTCTGATTCAGAAAGTCTGAGCAGTATTGTAGAAATATGGGGACGTGTTTACTGGTAAGCAAGGGTGTACCACACAGAGATAGGACCCCAATGACCAAACAATTTCACCGCAGAGTGCAAACCTTGAAAGTGGGAATGAAGGACATGTTGGAACTGAGACTAATCCAGGAGTCCAACAGTCCCTGGGCCTCAGAAGTGGTGCTGAGGCCAAACAAGGATGGCATGTCTCAGTTCTGTGTGGACAACACAGTCAAATGCTTACCCCATGCCCAGGACAGATGAAGCCCTACAGCAGCTGGATGGGACAAAGTATCTAACTATGTTTGACTTGACCAAGGGTTACGGGCAGGTACCCTTGTCCCCTGCAGCCAGGGACAGGTCAGTATTTGTGAGCCCATTTGGGTTGGACAAGTTAACAAACACCTTTTGGTATGAAGAATTCCCCAGGAACCTTTCAGAGATTGCTGTCTACAACTGATCCTGAGCAGAACATATACAGCATGTCAGGAAAGGTTTGGGAAGAATGCACAGGTCAGGGTTGACTATCATCACCAACATGTGTCAGGTGGGTATGGCAGATG
This sequence comes from Protopterus annectens, assembly GCF_019279795.1. Lineage (NCBI taxonomy): Eukaryota > Metazoa > Chordata > Ceratodontiformes > Protopteridae > Protopterus > Protopterus annectens. Next base: position 1,276,393,806 of record NC_056746.1, on the reverse strand, counting down.
TATCTTATCTGGATCACAGAGTGGATGGTGGAACGATTAGGACAGAACCTGCCAAGCTGGAGGCTGTTCAGGTATGGCCCACCCCGTACTACCAGGAAACAGGTACAGCATTCTTAGGAACGGTAGTGTATCATAAGAAATGTGTTGATAGCTACTCCCCTTACAGATCTTACTAGAAAAAGATGATTGGATAAGGCTATCTGGACAACAGCCTGTGAACAGGGAGCTCACTGAGCCTTTTAGTGGACCCTCTGTTCTAGCCATCCCTGATTATATTCGGTCATTCATTGTACAAGTAGATCCTTCTAACTACTGGGGGGGGGGTGTACTTAGCCTGTTCCCTTAGAGGGAGAAGCGCACCCTATTCTGTACTTGATCCTCAGACATCAACTTGAGGAGGAGACTTATGCAACCATAAAGAAGGAAGGTCTGGGTATAGTCTGGGCTTTGCATAAACTACACCTTACTTGTATGGAAGAAATTTTACATTGGTTATAGACCATAACCCTTTAAATTGGATACAAAGAGCAAGTAGACAGAATGGAAAGCTTCTTAGGTGCAATCTAGCCTTGTAGTCCTATAACATGACTACGTACCATCAAGGTGGTAGTACCAGTGGTAATACAGATGGTACATTTAGAAAAGGTATGGGTGATGTACTCTTATTTCAAGTTTCATTTCTTGAGGGAGACCTTCAGATGACTTACTTGAGGTTCTTAAGGAGGAGAATTTTGAAGCCAAGACTAATGCTAGGTTTATAGAAAAAGTTAAATTGTAATGTATTGTTTTTTTCTTTTTCTTCTCTCATTCATTTGAAATCAGAATGTTGTTCTCATGGCTACTGGAATGATTGTCTTTTGTCTGTCTGAAAATCAAAGAACAGGCAATGTGTTTGAAGTGTGCTGGACATTCAGACTCACTGTCACCCCTTATTAATAAAGCAACAAAATATGAAAGACTAGAAACTGTCCTTCTAATGAAGTGTAACTTGCTTTTATGACTTATCACCGAGTCACCAGGGGGATTGAGGATTCAAGGAAACAGAACTGGATGCATATTGGTTGGTTGCTATGACAAATAAATGACCTGCTCTAGCTAGTTCTTTCTTCCAACAACAGCGTGATGATGTCATGAACACTGGGAGCTGGAGGAAAACATGTTATATAACTGTATGTTATAAAGATTAGATGCTAATATATATGTTGATGCTGTCTTGCTTGTGTGGAACCATCTGTGGTACGAGTCATTGATTTCTCTAGAATCAGTATTTCTGTAGTGATCTCCTACTAGGGAAGCTAGACATCAGGAGCTTGAGGGGGTTTTCCTGTATGCATTCTGTCTATTTTATTGTTTTTATTTTATTTTTCTGTGTGTACATGTATATTTTACTTTGTATTTGTAATACGTCAGTTATTATTTAAGTAAAGTTTATTTACATTCAAGCTGTTGTGGCTGGGATTTATATATTGATAAGAATATTTGTGCACAGTTGTTTATCTGAGAAGTGGGTTATCATTATTTACACTGAAGGTTACATATCTCCTATTAGATTGCTTAGGGCCTGCTTCCAATGACAGAAATATTATTTGGTGTTCTCCATATTTGGTTTCATTTAAGAGCAAGAGGTAACTGGAAGTATTTGGCTTTTCCAGGCAGGTGGTACTACTACCATGCCAGGTAGAAGAGTGTGGGCAATTACAGAATTCTACCAGCCTTCCTTGGGAGTTGTGTGTGTGTGTGTGTGTGTGTGTGTGTGTGTGTGTGTGTGTGTGTGTGTGTGTGTGTGTGTGTGTGTGTGTGTGTGTGTGTGTGTGTGTGCATGCGTAGATGTATTTGTCAGAGAAAATAATACTTTGTGTGAAAGACAGTTACTGTGATTAAAGGGCCACTGGAAGACATTGGTTCACAGAGAGAGTGGCGAGACTGGGGCCTGTGGGAGAGATTGGCCAGTGATTCAGCTCTGTAAATGGCCTGCATGCAGTCCTATTTGGGTTTTGAGGTTGGAAGGTATACACAAGACAGCAGTGCATATTTCCTTTATGCTCTTTGTAACCTACTTATTGAAACACACTAATGTGCTCATTTTTGGTTTTACTTCACTCTTGGATAGCAGTGGTGAGATTCAAACTTTTTGGTTTCAGGCATCTTGATGTCAGTGGTTGGCAGTGGTACATTCATAGTGTCACATTTAGGGGCAGTGGTATCAGCCCACCATCACACGTAGTCTCAGTGGTGCCCACCTGGAGTCAAGGTTTCTTTTGTTTATGACAGACAATACAGCTTTTACATACTATGATGTATCAATTCTTTTTTTCACATTAAATGTCTTAGTCAGTTGTGTGTTTTATTACTCATAACTAACTAACTAAATAAATACATTGATATGCAGCTGCTCTAATAAATATATTAATTGATATACAGCTCCTCTAATGACCTGTCTTTTTCAGATACTGAATGTTTTACCAGAATTATGTCCATGGGGAATGTGTCCATTTACTGGGAATAGCATGATAAATTATTTTGTTTCCTGGGTAGGTCTAATGGGGAAACTCTTTTTTCAGTTTGTACAAATTAGCACATGTTGGTTAAATTATTTACTTCTGACTACACAATTTTCACATGGAGACTGCAGGAAACAAACCCAGGACTACAGGGTGAAGAGTATTAGCAACTCATAGTCTTAACCCTCTGTGATGGGCTACCAGATATAATAACTTTTATCCTTCAGTTTGTTACATTTCTTTACTTTTCTTTCTTTGTTTTCTAAGGAGAAAATCATAGCGAGGAAGCAGTCCTACATTTGGTCCAAAAAATGTTAGGTGAAAAGGAGGAAGGAGTAGTGAAGCACCTTTTTCGGAACACATGCATGGCAGGTGAATCATTTGGGAAAATGCCCAAGCTGTAGCCATAACATGTGATTGGTGGAAAAGCCTTGTTGCCAGATGTCTCAACGGGAACTGGTGGCACAAATGCAAAAGCAGAATAAGCAGGTCTTCTGAAATAATAAATGGTGTGAAATTCCTTGTGCTAGGAGAAGTAATTTTGAAGACATTCACGGCATTTTTGTTTGTCCCATATACTATCCCGTGAGATGCAGGAAAACACAAATGAGAACCTGGCTCCCTAGGATACCATTATGTGAGATGCTTTTTCATCTTCTTTGCCACGTTTGTTGTTACCATTGCTCTTCCTGTTTGAATGTACAATGACTTTTGACACTCACAATATGCAGATTCACACAACTGATGAGCAATGGATCTCTATTGTACTAGTTTTTCTAACCTGTCTGCTAGAACATAGACTTTCTTGGAATTACTGCAGCTTTGAGGGGTGCCATACTCTCTATCCTGAAAAAGCGAGTTGGCCAGCAACTACTGAATATTTCCCCTCAGATATCCATCTGGCATAAAGGTACTACTTAAGCCTATTCTGCTGTCAGTGTGGTTGGAAACCCTCTCCTCACCCACAACAAATAGCCAGAAAGAATATATATGGGACTAATCTGTACAAAATTACCCCTTCATGGACAAAGATATAGATAAGGCCAACAAATCTGTTAAGTTTTCCATGAAATAACTGAAAAGAGTGACTTTAAAATGCTCTTGAGAAAGCACGGAGAGCACAGCTTTTTTGGCTAACTGAGAACTTAATTAAAAACTACACTGAAAGCTCAGTGAAATAATAGTATTGAATCTTAAATCATTCATGTTTGTAGAAAAGGAAATAGTTATTGGTGTACTTTGAATCAGCTATAAACTAAGTAGCAAATCTGATTAATCATTTTGTTTGTAATGTACCCTTTTCAGTCTGGTGGTCCAACTTTCTTTTGCTGTGATCACAGGCATGTACCCTTGACACCTGTTAATTTGGAACCAGTGACTCAGAGGTGTTGACTTGCCCCTGTGCTGCAGCTATTAATGACTCTGGGAAGCCTATTACTAGAAGAAAATCACTGAATAGATGAATGACAGGAGAATGGAGGACTGGTGTGGCATTATCCCTCAAACATGTGCACATTTTCCCCACTGTTTTTGTGATCAGGGGGGATTTACAGTAACAGAGAGTAAAAGTTTAACTTTGCTCTCAAAATTCAAATCGTAATAAGTTCATAGATTAGAAATATGTTAACTGCCCTTGTCGGCCATTTTAAGACTAGCCAATTACCCCACGTGGGAATCAAACCCTGCACCTTGTGTCTGTAAGGTAAACACCTTAACCATTATTTGGAGGGAACACCTCTAGTCTAAGCAGAAGTCTTAGTCTCAACCATTCACTGCTCTATACTTTGTCTTTCCCTGTCCTGGACAACCACTAAGTGGTCCCAGTCCTAGAACTCTGGTGGTAGATTTATGACCACCATATTAGCAGTGCACCGATAAGCTTTCCAGGATATCAGTTAGGGCTTCCAAATGTTCATGCAGGTAATAAAGTTTTTATTTCAGTATGGAAATGGCAATAAAAATATGACCCTCTGCTAACTGTCAATTCCAGTTTATCAAACAAACAGTCCAAATACACCTGGTGATAAATCCAGATAGAGTCACACAGTTAGAATCAAATAAAATAAAAGTCTGTCTGGACCCAAGATGGTCAGAAATAATATCCTTTATTACATATCTTACATTAAAAGTGTAATGTATATGACTAAATGTGATGTATGAAAAGCATACTACATAGGGAAAACTAATCGTAAGTTGAAAGAATGAACAGGAGACCACCTATCTGAAATTAACAGGAAAATAAAAACTAATGCATTATATAAACATATAAGTGAGACAAACACAATACATCAGTTCCAATTCACGGTTTTGTAAGTTATCCACGAAGAAATTAGAGGAGGAGATATAGTTAATACAACAGAGAAGGAGAAAACCAAATGGACTATCAGGTTTCGAGCACATGTAGTTGCAGGTTTAAATGGAACAGTTAATATTAGACTAATATTAAAAGAACTCCAGAATAAGGTGAAGTAGAGGTTGTTACTTTACATTTTAATAACGCGAATGGGTCATGTGATTTTAACTATCTATATCTATATCTATATCTGGTTTAATATCAAAATGTGGAATGGCACTTACGTGAACTGGGATGGTCAAATGCATGTTTTCTAGTTTCCATAATGCCGATTTGGAAATGTTTGAATCCTCATTAGCGAATGGTAGTGTGCATCAACATTCTAATAACAGAGATCACTACAGTGGGGATCAGGAAATTTACCCTCAGTGTAGTGCAATGTTGGAGTTGGAATACACAATATGCAGGGGGTGCAGTGGGCTTGCCCCCCTGCAAAAACGTTTCAGGTAACACAGACTTTCGACAATGGAACTTCCGGTGTTTGAATGTTGATTCTGTGGTTGCCATTTCTGATATGTTGGTAATTCTGTATTACCAAATTCAGAAAATGGATTCAATCAAAATGTGGAAGATTGTTTTGATTTTCCACATTTTGATAGTAAACCATATAAATATACATATATATATATATATATATATATATGTGAACACTGTTTTAATTGTATTATGCCTGAAGAATCTATTAGAGATAGTATTGTACTTTTTTTATTTTTGATTGTCTTGGATCTGGAGAGACTTTTATTTTATTTAATTCCAGTTTACCTGGTCTTGGGAAAGTACTTTACACGGGGAAAATATATTTATAATTCTGCAAAATTGGAAAATAAATTCTAAGAAGCAATTTCAACCATATGTGACAGTCCAAGTTAGCTCCAGTGGCACAATTCCACAACCCACAATTCTTAGATACTAAAAATTGGTCAAGGTTTCACACACCCCTGACTTATAGGGAAACTGCATTGCATAATATAACGTAAGAGGCAAATAACATTCAATTAAGACTGCCAGTTAAAGTTGCCCTTTTCTTTAGCTGGTTCATGCCTGCCAGAAGACTAAAGATAATGAAAAGTGGCTAAACCTGAAGTATAATTCATTTTAGAAAGAACATCTGCTGCTTTGTGATTTCAATGCTCCTGCCATTACTGTTAACTTAATTTGTGAGCTGGCTACATAATGCATCTAATGTTCATTATTTGAGATAACTGTTACCTGCTTTGCCCATCTTGAGAAGGTGAAAACAGCAGGATTATGGGTATTGCAATGTGTAATGGTTTTGTGACTTATTTGCCTCATATTTCCTATGATCCTATGAAATGCAAGAACAGGTACCTAAAAGGAGCATATAGTTTTCTAAAAGTTGCATTCTTGAATATGTTAGCTGCGCTCAACTCCCTGCCACAGCAGCAGGCTTGGATGGATTTTTCTTTCCTCAGCCAGGTTTGCAGTTTATAGAAAAGGCCTGAGGCTACCTGCGAACCAAACAGAATACACTTAAATGTTGTTACCTGCCCTGTTTATGAACTATATGTATGTCTCACAAGGAAAGCAGGGATTTATTGATATTCACACTGCATTATAGAGCAATACATGAAAAATGACAGGCAAAACAGCTCTAAGCAACTGTTCTTCTGTTTATTGATATCTTTTGCTATATGTACACATCTAAACTTAAAAAAAAACATTCCTACCAGTCTCAGACATGTTGTTTAACAAGAACAATCACTGTTGCCCTGAATAACTCCAAATTGATTCTCAAAGGCTACCATTTAAACCACACTGCATGGTAATTTTAAATAGCTGCTTGAGCACATTTTTATCATCATTTCTAGCTGTTCCTGTATCTTGTCCATTCATGCCACCCACTGTCCTAGCATGTCTTACATCCATGTACCTTACACAGCTACAGTGGATGCTATCTGTTCACTTCAACATATGCCAGGGAGGTGGCAGGACACGGAGCACATCATTTACAGGCTGGACCAATGTTTTGCCTTTCTCCAACTGAAAGATGACAATCAAAAGCAACACATCACAAGTTTATGGGTTCTAGAATGTAAAACGAAGGCCTACCCTGCCCAGTGTCCTAGTGATCACATTCACTCCTACAGAGGAGTAATTCTGATCTCCGTGACTTCCCATAGTGTATTTAAAACCCCTTGTTTTAACTGTGATACCACAAGCCCTTCCAAGGATGAAAGCCCAAAGTCTCATTCATCCCTGATGGCATCTCCAGAACCAAGTCCACATGTCAAACCTGAGTCACAGGTGTCAAACATAAGACCAAACTCGGTTAGAGCTGCTTTCTGATGTATATGGATGCTATATGGTTATCTCTAAGCGGGAATCACACAACTACAAATAACCATGTGCAGTTTATCATACATAAGATACTTATTAATACATCAAGTGATTTCTACAGTATCTCTTCATCTTAATTTTGAGGCTTGACCAATTCCTCAACATAGAAAACCTCAAAATGTATTAATAAACTACTTGGATATAGCAAAACAAAAATGCATACAAAATCTTTTAGAGCATTAGGCCTTTGTTATAAGCACAACCCCCACAAAAACAGCTTCACATAAGCTTCATTTAGCTGCCCCCCAAGTGTTTCCTTTCTGCAGTTGGTGACCCTGATATCACACATGTAATTTGGTGCTACATAATGTGCTCTGTATCTACATGTGCTGCTGCATTATAGCCAGTGATGAGGATGATGATGATGATGACGATGATGATGATGATGATGACGATGATGGTGATGACGATGATGATGATGATCACCATCATCATCATCAACCCCATTTTTCCTGTTTTTCTACATGGCATCGGGGTGTCGCATGAACTGTTGCCACATCTCCAGATCCGGTGCCACTGCCCTAACTTTTTTGAGATGCCTGATTGTCACAGATCTTCTCTCATGGAATCCATCCTTCTCTTTGCCAGATATCCTTGCTTCCTCTTGCCTTATTCCTGTTTCTCCCAAATCCTCTTCACCAAATCATCTTCTGCTTTCCTGCCCATTAATCTGAACCAATGTAACTCTTTGACCTTTGGAATTGGAGCTACTTTGGCTTCTGCTCTGATGTCAAAAGTTCATCTGTCCCATAGTGTGCATCCTATCACCCATTTCAGGCATCACTTCTAGCGTCCTCAACTCCTCTGCCTTTTACTGCCCAGCTGTGCATATCATACAGTAGTACTGGTTGCGTCACTGTCGCATACACCTTACCTTTCAGCTTCTTTGACATTCTTCTGTAACACACTGTCCCTGACACTCTATGTCATTTGGCTGCTGCCCCTCTGCTTCTTGCTTTGACCTCCTCATTCAGACTTCCCTTCTCAATTATCCTTCTGAAACACTTGAAGCTATTAAGATGTTCCACTATTTCCCCTGTCTAGCTCCGTTTTCGGATTTGCCTTGATTTCTCTCATTTGGTGCCATGGCATCTGTCTCACTGCAGCCAGTTTCATCCCTTGTACTTTCAGGTTTGCATTTTGTTCCTCCATTTTCTGATGTTGCTGTTCAGAGTCTTCCTGTAATGCCGTATCAGCCACATACAGTAGTTTTGTTGATATGTTCCCTCTGGCCTGTTTGCTAATATAGTCCATCACTGGTATTAACATCAGAATGCTCAGATATGAACGTTAATGCATACCCACTCCCACTGGAAACTCCTTTTGGAGTCTAAACACTGTTCATGCTTGTGACATTGGGTCCTTGCACATAGCCTGCACTAATTCTACCAGTGTTTCCGGGACTTTGAAATAACCCAAATCAGCTTTCTTGAAACCTTGTCATATGCTTTCTCCAAGTCCGGAAATGGCCAGTTAGACTTTTTAATCAGCTCTTGTTTCTTCTCCATTTTTACCACTAAGCATGAGTACATAAAGCAACATATTTTACAGCCATACACACTTTTATGTAGAACACCAGGCCATATACTACATTTTATACACTTCTCCCTTTTCATAATTTCCTCTCATTCAAAATGCAAAACCATATCTAAGGTACTTTTTTGTTTTGTTTTTTTTAAACTGGGTATATCAACTGAGTAAGTCCACTTGACATAGTATTCGTTTTCAGGGGTGACCAAAGAAATTTATCCTTGTTAAGTTGCTTCCTCACAGTCACACAATTTGCAAATCAACATTGAGGGAATCAAACCCAACACTAGAGGATGAAAAATATTAACGGCTCATATCCTTTATCCTCTCACTATCAGATAGCTTGTGATGTGCTTCTTGTATAGAACGCATATAATATACAGGATTATCAGGTCTGTAATCATAACTGACTTATCGTGTTTGAGACAAGGATGCCATGAAATGTACCTCAGAATGTTGGCATCCATGTTGACAACACATAGTAAGAGTTACAATCGGAGAGACCCAATCATAATATAGTAAAGCATGAAGCCTTTTCTGCTCCATGTACTACCAGTTAAGAAAAGTGTAGGAGCGCAAAGTGCTTTACAGCTTTGAAAGTCTTCAAATACTTAACTCTGTCAGATAGATAGCAGGCAGAAGCAGCATCACACTGATTAACTAATGGCTTTAAAAGCTGATATGCACTTCACTCTGTGATGCTTTTTGTTTAAAAGTGAGGCAGAATTATGTATCTAATAGCTTTTAAAGCTGCTTTAACTTATGCTGCTGGTGTGTGGTAGGCAGCATTGACTGCTGTTAGTGTTCAGGATGAGCACAGACAAGTCCTTTATAAAAGTACTTTTTTGACATCAGAATGTGATTAACAAACCTGCCTTTATTGCAGATTTGGAGGGCAATTATACTTCATACACTGCAACTGTATCTGGTTGTTAAGATATTTTAACTGTTTTAATTTCAGTCAGCAGAATCAATGAACATTTATTTTTTTAATAGAAATATAAAAAAGCATATATGTAACCTAACAACTGTTTGGATTTATACTCCTCTAATGTATATTTTGCCTAAAGCTCCTGTACACATAATTTTGTTTATAAATTAGTAAAATGACACACATGCAGCATTTTGACTATGAATTGTTACTAACCTTGTTTCTGCATGTATTTTTCTTTTAATTATAAACACCGTAATTGCTTAGGTCCAGGTCATTGCTGAAAAGGGTCAATCCATGGACCAATCTGTTTATCTAGTTGACAGATGATTATATAAATAAAACAAACAAACAAACAAACACACAACAACAACAAAAAAATAACCTAAAATATTAAGGTAAACTGTAACAATCTGAATTTTGTGCTGTTTGACATACTGTACTTTAATTCTATTTTCTTTAATAAAAAGCTGTAGAATAACACTGTACTGTACAATTGTTGAATTTCAGAATATGTTTACTTCACTGATACTTCTGGCAATGAAAAAATAAGGTAACCCAGAAAATGCATTATTTAGTGATATCAGCATTTCTTGAATTTTAATATCAGCCTGTTTCTTTCTAAAAGAAAGAATATCACAAGCTGGATTCTCTATAAAGAAAAGAATAAACAGGAAGCAAAGAATTAAATTGAATATATTCACAAGCTATAAAATAACCCAAAGTCTTATCATCTTTAGTTACTTAACTGAGTAAACACTGTTTTGCAGTATATTCACCCTTTGCCCAGGACCAGTAAACAGCAGGCAAGAAGAACATTCTCTGAAGACACCCAACGATACCTTAACTCATAACATATGCTGTTTTTTTTCTTTTCTGTTTTTTTTTTCTTTTAGGTCAACACACAAGATTACATCTGTAACAACCATATTCTCTTGGCTGGAATTTGGTTAGATCCATGGACAGAATTTTCAAAAACTGCAAATACAAATGTGCGAACAAGTTGTGAGCAAGTTAAGTAGACCAGAGTCATCACTCCATGTTGATGAAATCTGAATGTATGGGTGACTTTTACTTGCACACTTGCTCTTACCAGAAGAACATGACAGTGCAGAGATATAAAAAAAAAACGTGGAAGGGTAACCCGTATGCAAAGTAAAACAATGAGTATAGAAGGACAGGAAACACTATGCATCATACAGGATTATGATTGGGCTACCTGCTTGTGATGTCCAGAAAATATAAGAAAATAGTAGAATATATTCTTAGAATGGCAGGGAAAGGAGAAATTGTCTTCATAAAGATCACTACTACAGTAGTTTAACCCATATGAGCTCTATCGAACAAAAAATTATTGATTCTAATAATTAGCTTAATTTCTGGTGTCACTCCAGGTGGAATCCATTATCTGTCAGCATGGATGGGCATAGTCAACAGACCAGGTTGCTTTGTCAAGGCTGGGCAGCACCTGCCCCTCCTCCTAGATTTTTGAATATCGGATAAAACTTTGTCCACTCCCTTAGAGACTTTTTTAGGCAATGCCAAAAAGACAAAACTACCAACATACTAAAACGTTTCCAGGCAATCCTAAGGTGCTACTGCTCAATGTTAGGATGCTAAAAAAAAAAAAAAAGAAAAAACTCCACACCCTTCAAGCCCTCCTCACTCTGGAAAATGTAGACATCTGTGCTGTGCCCAAGACTTGGTTTAAGGCCATAGGAAGTACTCTGGCAGTGCAAGTCTACAGCACCTTCCACATATTTAGACCAACAACAACACAGACTGCAGATCAAAGATGGAGGTGTCTTAATTTACATTGGCAACAAACATATCTCTAGACTAGTTAAACAGGATGATACCATGGAGCATATCCACATGCAAGTCAGCATAGATGGTCATAGGTGGTCAGCATAGATGATGTCACTTACCATATCATGATTAGCTGTAGGTCCTCATCTATGCCTCTACAGTCTCAAGATTCTTACCTAAACCTACTACAGGCTCTCGCCATCCAACCAAATACCCTATTCATGAGTGAGTTTAACTACCCCTCTATAGGCTGGGAAACTTGCACTGCCTCAGAATCAGAGGCACAATGCTTCCTGGACTTTATTAACACAAACACTCTGGAACACATAGTGCATGTCCAACCAAAGGGTCAAACATTCTGGATCTGGTACTCAGCAATATAGGAGAGCATTGCACCCCCCCCCCAATGTTATATCTTCACTAGTGAGGTCAGATCACAAAGTTGTCTCCTTTGAAGTTAAAATCACCCGGAAAACCCAGGTAAACTACTAACAGTTAGAGACTATTCTAAGGCAAACTATATCGTGTTAAGTGACAGTTTGCCAAAATTCAAGGATCCCCCAACTCCGAGACCATGGCCTGTTATTTGGGATATACATTTCTGAGATACAGGTCAAAACCAGTGGACTATAGCAGACCGGGTTTCCAGATGACTGCAAGCTGGGAGCTATCATAAATTCCCCTAGTGATGTGGACATCCTCCAAGAGGTCTCACCCAAACAAATTGCTGGTGCTAGAAACATGTCCCTAAGATGAATACAAATAAATGCACCATCATCCCCTTTGGGGAGAATGATGTCCCCACAAATTATCACATTAATAATGATGTCCTAAGCACACAGTCAGTTGTGAGAGATTTGGGCACCCAGATTGATAGAAACCTGACTTTTGACCACCATGTTACTTCCATTGTATGGAAAGCTTTCTACATGGCCCACCTCATAAGTTTGGGTATCTCCTCTAGGGACAAGGAGGTCATAACATCCCTTTATTCTTCCCTTCTAAGGCCCATTATTGAGTACAATGCTCCATTCAGCATGTACCTCACAAAGCACATGCAGCAGCTGGAGAGACCATAGAGGTTCCTCACTAGGAGAATCCAGGGCCGCAAAAATCTACCATACACAGATAGGCTAAAAGCCCTAGCCCTCTACTCTGTTTCATACAGACACCTCAGAGGTGACCTCTATCTGGCATACAAGGCGATCTTGGACCCCGCCTTGATGGGACTGCTGAATATCTGCAAGTCAAGCTCCACTCGAGTAACCTATGCACGCAGCCTCAACCTGGACTCTGACATCAATAGAGCTTGGCAGGACAGATTTGTGTCCCACAGACTCCCCCATCTATGGAATAGACTCCCTCTCCACATCAAGCAGAGTACCTCTTTACCCCTTTTTAAGTGCAACCTGGATAACTGGATGAGAAATAGAAAATACATGCCTGGGATTCCACCCATGTCCAAGCTGGACAGGGGCATCCAGTGCTGATTTGTCTATAAATGGGATAAACTCTTCGCTAGGCTTATAAGGGCCTCAGAGCCAATAGCCTAGTAACTTCCTATGATCCTTCCTATGACCTATACAAAATTATTCAAAGAGTTCCTAAACAAATGTATGAATGGCTGCATACTGTCTGCCATATCTACCAGAAGTAAACTTAAAACAAACACTACAAACTCCAATGGTGGAATCCTCACCTAAACAGTGTATATAATGAAAGAAAAACAATTATGGCAAAAATCACGAAGAGCAACTCTCTTAAAGATAAGTGCTCTCATATACAACTAAACAAAAAACTTCTAATTAATGTCAACAAGACCAACTATGACGTCAGGATAGCTTCACAGACTAAAGACAATCACAAGGCCTTCTTCAGCTATGTCCAGAACACTAAGGGTAACACACAGCAGTGTTCTGAACTGGTGGTGAATGGTACCACTTTCACCCATCAGGAAGACATTGCAAATTTACTGGCTGATTCAGCTCAAATGTCCCCCTCCACCCCCCCCCCCCAAGCTCATGCAGGTGAAATCTCCTCTAACATACTTCCCCAACTATTATCAGGGACCAGGTGCTGGCAACACTCTCTAAAGCCAAGAACACCACCTCTGTAGGTTCTGACAACATCCCTGATTGTCTCCTGTACAGTCTAAATCATGACCTATCATGATCACTTAAGGGCTCTTCAACTATATCCTTAGAACAGGTTACATTCCAAGTGAAGGGAAGACTGCAGCAGTCATTCCCTTCTACAAGGGTGGACTATCAACTGACCCAGGGATCTACAGTCCTATTAGTGTAACAAGCCTAATATACAAAGCCATGGAAATGATAAACAAGGACATTGACAGCCTACAGACACATGACTCATCCCAATTTGGCTTTGATAAAGGAAGGTGGTGTCTACTTAACTTGGTAGAATTCTTTGAGTGGGTTACCAAGGCAATGGATGAGGGTAAAACAATGCATACTGCATATATTGACCTGGCCAGGGAATTCAATACAATACAATATCCCACTCATGCACTGTTGAAAAGCTCTCTGAGATAAGGCATAAACCCCTACATACTCAGTGGATTGCCAGGTGGCTCACAGACAAGATCCAAGAAGTTAGGATCAGTGAAACCACCTCCACCAAATGACCAGTCACCAGTAGAGTTCTCCAGGACTCTGTGCTGGGCCTGATCCTGTTTAGCATCTACTTCTCAGAAGTCAACACAATGTTCAAGGCCTCTGGCTCACCAGGTTCACAGATGACTGTAAATTGGGAATTATTATAGATTCCCCCAAAAAACACCAACATCTGGCAAGAGGGCTTAACACAGAAAAATGACTGGTGTCAAAGCCAAGGCCTAAAACTCAATGTCAAAAAATATATTATAACGCCTTTTGGGAAACTGTCAACCCAAGTTAATTACTCCATTGATGAAAAACCCCCTAAGAGTCAACCCATTAGTTAAGGATCTGGGAATATATTTAGACAGCAATTTGACCTTTGACCAACTTGTAACTAAGATACTAAGAAACTCATTTTATGTCGCTTAGTTCATAAGCAAGGGCATGGCATCCAGGTCCATGAAAGTTATAATACTACTCTACTCAGCTATTATCAGACATATCATTCAGTATAATGACCCCTTTGGCATGTACTTAACCAGACACTTGAAACAGTTGGAATGCCCACAGAGGTTTTTCACCAGGAAATGAATACCCTGTGCTACAATGATCACCTAAAAGCTGTGTCTCTGTATTCAGTATCCTAAAAGCTGCTGAGATGAGATCTTTGTCTGGCTTACAGGGCTTCCTCAGACCTATCTCTGTTGGATCTGTTGAACATGCACAAAGTATACGACGACAGAAACACTAGATCCAGGGATCTCAACTTCACTTGTGACATAAACAGAACATGCTGGAGAGACAGATGTGTGTCCCAGATGATCTCAGGACCATGGAATAGCTCCCCATGCATGTAAAACAGAGTTCATTCATGACTGTTCAAACAAAACCTTTCCAAATTGGATGGGAAATCATAAATTTACCCACAGTCCGTCTCACGTGTCCCTTACAGACAAATGTCATCAATAAGAAAAGTAGTATCTTAATTAACACCACCCCCTATGAATCCCTTAGTTTCTTCCCTACTAACATGCCACCCCTGCTTTATAGATGCCCATGAAACTCGGGAACCAAATGACTTTGGGGTGGGCAGCAAGATTTGTAAGTTCCCAAGTGGTTGTTAGCCTAGTAACATCCTTTGAACCTATAAACCTAAACCATTAAAAAACAGTAGCAGAGAGGTTCCAAAAAGAAAGGAGGAACCTCTCAGAACAAAGAACGGTCTAATAAGTCAAAATGACTAGATGCAGAATTTTTTTTTTTTTTGTCAGGAAGTAGATTTTTATTGTTATATTCCTAGGATTGTCCTTTCAGGCCTTTAACCTTCCTCTCTTTGTTGTCATAAAAGCTCTGAAGGGCTTGGTTCTCATTCCTGATTTCTAATCAGCTCAGCATAAGCTGACTAATGGTTTGCACACATAAGCGCCCTGAAAGCTTAGAAAGCTAGCAATGTGTTATATCCTTAGTTGGATATAATCCATATACCTTAGGCTAGTGAAGAAGTAATCATTTGAACATCTGTGCTGTTATGGTAAGTTTAGTTACACAACTGTACTTTCATGTTGATGAGATACTTAAATATGACATAAGTTATCTAGAACAGTTTAACTGTAGCAAGAATTAAGAGCAAGAACATTGTTAATGCCATACAAGGAAAAGACCGTAGACAGAAAAAAATAGAACTTATTGATATAATTAATTTTTTTATTGATTCTCCAAACTGCAAATAAATAAAAGAACTTACATTTGAAAGTGTGTGACCAGTTTAGAAAATCACTATGAAAATGTATTTATTTATTTATTGATATTTGATTACCAGGAAAGTTTGGCTAGGTAGAAGCCCATTTTCAGTGGAGGCAGGGGAGAAAGCTCCAAATTATTGCAAAGTATTTTAAGAACAATAATTTTATAATCTTCAAAAATAAAACAAAAACATCTGCAGTTTAAATAATTATAGCAAATAAAACATAATATAAAAAAATTGGTTAAGAATCTATACAAGTTATTTGGCAATCATTTAATATTTAAAGAATTTTTAGACAATTTGTAGAGAAATTAAAGGTAAGTTAGTGTAATACCAGCAGGAATTGTAATATGAAGTGAGGAAAAACAGGTTTATGGTATATTTAGAGAGAAAGTTAGGGAAGAGAATTTGATTGAAGTAAGAAAGTAAGTGAAGAAGGGAGAGTAAGCACATATAAGGAATGAAAAGCTACTTGTTCACATTTAGGGATATAGTTTATCCTGATTTTGAACAAGAAAAGAGCCAGATTTTAGTTAGGATGTCATTCAGAGTGGTTTTGAAAGATGGGGAGGGAGAGTATTGACCTGATGGATACAGATATGGAGTTCCAGGCCTTAGAACCTTGTATGAGTACAAACAATGCCCAGCAGATTTGATAGGTTTGTAGACAGACAGACAGGAGTTTTTGGTCACTAGACCACAATGACCGACTGGGACCATAGTTGTGTAGAATGTTTTTTAGTGCTGGACAGGCAGATGGATACTGGGTAATTTTATAGGTGGTAAGAAGCTGTGTTTATGTTAGTTGATAAGGCAGTTCTAACCAATTTAGACTTTTCAGTGCTATACAGTGGCAGGTTCTGAAAGGGGTATTTACTGCATTTTAACAACTTTGCTATATCATTGTTTAAGTTGTAATTTTTGTGAAGCCTGGAGGTTAGTAAGGATATAAAAAAGACTGGGGAGGAGATAAGTGGTGGCAAGTGTAGTTTTAGTTGGGTCAGTGAGAAAGTTTTTGGCTCTCTAAAGCATTCCTATTTTTGATGAGTTTTTCTTATGCAATTTTACATATGCAGGTTGAATGTAAGCTTATCATTCACTATTGTCTGTAACAATTTGCTATGAGAAATGACTTCAATGGATAAATTATCAAAAGAGAGGACTTTAAATTTAGTTTTTTCACGAGAGAGGGATTTGCAGAAAAAAGTGCAGTTTACTGTTATTTGGGTTGAGCGTGAGTTGTGAGTTATGAAGCCATGCTTCAGTGGCTGTTAAAGCTTCCTCAGTAATTTTTTGGAGGTGTATCATCTTGTTAGATGTACACATGAGAGTGGAATCATCTGCATACTGTATTAGGCTGGCCCATTGTGTGGCTGTATAGAGGGTGTTGGTGAAAATGTTAAAGAGGAGGAGACCTAGGACAGAGCCTTATGGTACACAGTGGTGACTAGGAAGTAAGGAGAGAGCGTGGAGTGCCATTGTACTGACTGCTACGTATTGGAGAGATTGTGAAGAATTGCAGTCAGTTAAAGTGCTGTGGAGTGATACCTGAAGAAAAGAAAACTCACCAAAAACTGTAAGCCTGCCTTTGCCTTGATGTTATGTGTTAGATTAGATCAGGGACAGTATTCTTTAGTTATATTAGGAAAGTTTAGTTATTCAGATAGAGTTTTTCTAGAATGATGGACTTCTATCCTACAGTTTAATTGTATATTTCTGGTGATTGAATTCCGGTGTTTATAGAAAGCTATTGATTTACATTCTTGTAATCATTTTATTTATTATTAAATGTTTTTCATTACTTTACATTCTGGCTGTAAATCAGTGTGTTCTTTACAGACTGGAGAGTGCTTATACCTGTTTTATGCTCCCCAGGTAACCTCGAAGGCCTTGTCACTTCTGGTCATAACTATCATTTATTTTGATATTTAATTTTCATAACTGGATACCCCTTTAGAGGGGCATAAAGACATTCTTATTGGTGGCAGTATTACCGTATTATTTTGAGGAAGGGACACAGCTGGAAATCTGTGTCAAGCTTTCCCAGTAGTGTTTGGATGTGTGAGATTTTAATTTACTTTGAGTGTGACTGTATCAGAGGTCTTAAACTGGGACATATTGCTCTGAAGTGTGTATTAAGGAGTTACATTAGGGTGGACAGAAGTATACAGTCCGGTCCCAGATTATACAATGTGCTCCTGTTGTGCTCTTAGGGGAACATTGTGAAATATTACTCCTGTTTAAGTGACAGTCTCACAATGGAGTCAGTGGCGAAGGCTGAAGCTCCTTAGTTACGACCCAGGATAGTGGGGGACATCACATTTTATTGTTGGCAATCTTGTGAGGTATTGGCCAGACATCACATTTAATTGATGGCAGTCCAGTGGGATATAACCGGATGTCACAAACAGCATAGTAGTTGGGCCTGAGAAATTTAGAGACGGGTTATACAATAAGAGTAATGAATGAACAGAACAAACATACCAGGCGATGTGGTAGCTGTGGGCAGTGTCATGCCATTTTAGAGGAAGAGGTATAGTCCTGGAAAATGTTAACAAGACCAGGATAAACTTTAGGCAAGGGAATTGTAACTCCAAGTATATATATATATATATATATATATATATATATATATATATATATATATATGGCCAAATGCATGACCTGCCCCAGCTACTATATAGGTAAAACAAAGAGGCCATTTAAGAAAAGAATTTATGATCACACATATAGTATTAAAAGGAAGGACAGTAATAATGCCCTATAGACATGTGGACAAATATGGAGACACTCATTTTTTTTAATTTGCTATTTTAGAGCAGGTTAGATTTGGACCACGTGGGGGTAATTACAAGGCACTTTTAGGCCAAAAAGAAATTAAATGGCAAATTTTGACAGATGCGGCAAGTGAGCCTGGATTAAATGAATACATTACTATTAAACCCATATTGCAGTTGCAACAATAAGGGTGTATTATATTTGAATAATTGTTTTTTCCAGTAAATATTGTTTTTTATAAATATGAATTTAGATGTATGTACATGGAACAATTAGAGTGCTTGCTTGTATAATGCTTCCTTCTTTGCACATTTGCACATTTGCATTAACATATTATATATTTTATATATTTTATTTTATTAGTTTTTTAAAAAATGTAATAATGTAGTTCATGTAGTCAGAGGTTGTTAATGTGTGTTTTTTTAAAAGCAGGAAATAAGTTAGCAGAACATTCAAGTGTTAGCTTTGAGCTAACTGTAGGGATGTCTATGTAAATAATGTGCTAGTTCACTTTAAATTGAATATAATATTTGAATTATTTAATTGGGTTTTAAAGCACCAAAAATGAAGTATATAAGTGAGTAATTGAATGATTGTTTTATTCTGATGAAGTCCACATTGATGTGGATGAAAGTGCTAAATGAGTATAGTTCTTAACTTTGTTGAGTAATAAAATCGAGTTTTTTTTATATCCAGTTGTTGCACCGTTCCTTTTTGGACTCAGTTACTTCACAGCGTGTGTTTGTTTTGCTTTGGTACTATTTTAGATATTAAAAAGAGAAATGTCAGATTATTGAGTATTCTGTTTGGGAAGCCTGACTAGAAAGACCCTCACCCACAGCATCTTGCCTTGCAGTAGTAAATAACTTAACTAGGGAACAGTAAAATTCTGTTAGATTCAGTCAGGAATAGAGTGAAGCTTAGTTTAGAGAAAGTTTTTCTTTATTTGTATGAGTCTGCCCATAAATGTTAATTTCAGTATTTTCTGTGATTTGAACTCTGTGGTTTACTGTGAATATATATTCAGTGTTTTTATGCTCTTTTATTATTTATTATTAAATATATTTAACACTTTTATTGTGGCTGGTCCTTGTAGAAAGTATCTAACCTTTGAGAGTACTTATATTTATTTGGTGACACTATTGTGGGCCACTCCAGAAGGACCAGCCATATTGGTGAACTACTACCATTTGTATTAGTATTAAAATTACACAGTATAATTGGACACTCTTTGTTAAGGGCCTTAGAGTAGCTGATTGGGAAGTGTCTGGTGGTGGTGATAACTACCTTATAGTCTGGGCAGAAGGGGGCATAGCTACTAAACCTGTGCCAGCCTTTCCCAGGTGTGTGTGTGTGTGTGTGTGTGTGTGTGTGTGTGTGTGTGTGTGTGTGTGTGTGTGTGTGTGTGTGTCAGCTACTTGGGACAGGGACATAAAACACTGGGTTTACCAGAGAGATTGTTGGAAGACTTGGCTTGGACACTCGGCTGAGGACCTAACCCTACAGCTGTACCAGTTAGGAGTCTTACTGGGACCTGAAGGGAGGCAGATATAGAGACATCCAGACCCTGGGCTGAGTGTGTTCCCTGTGTACTCTTAAGGGAAATTGTACTTGAAGCAGAGAGGTCTGTGTCTGGAAATACTTAATGTATCCATTTGTATTCCAAGTGCACGTCCCTCTCCAGTGTCAGTGGTGAGGATTCAGGCACCTGGATTACTGGCCCACCATGGGGACGATACATATTGGTGACTATCACATATTGGTAGCAGTGGTGCGCATCACAACCTAATATAACTGCCCCTGGCAATCTACCTGTTGAATATAAAATAACATCTGGGATTATTGCACATACAATTTCTATTTTGATATAGGATCCTTATCCGGAAATAAAGTCCCCTTGCACTGGACAAAATCATTCATTCATTATTCCGTTGCATAAGGGTAGAATCAATACAGATCTTTCACACTACAGACTAATACCAGTTTATTTTCCATACAAAAGATATTAGAAAAATGTATTCCTAAGCATCATATCAACTATCTAATAGATACCAGCTTCTGTCTTCAACCCAACATGACTTCCATCCTCACCACACTATAACTTGTTATGCTGAATTTTGTTAATTGTCAGCACCCACAGAAATACTGAAAGCCTAGTCACCACCATCTTCCTAGAATTATAAAAAGTTTTTGATATTATATCCCACCTGAAACTCTTATATAAACTGTCATTCTTAAGACTAATCAACTTTTCACTGCAATAGTTTCATACCTACCTGTCAAACAGAGCATAAGCAGTCAGATAGAAAAATGATTTCTATGCCTTCTTACTGGTAAGTATCGATGTTTCACAAGGATCTATACAAGTCCTAATACTTTTCAACATATTCATTACAGACTGCCACAAAAATGTTACTCTAGTTCAATATGCTTATGACTCAACCCTAATCTGTTCTATCAAATTGCTCTCTAAACTTCAAGACTTTACATAACAATGTTTTTTTTATCAACTAAAACATGGTTTAATAATTCACAACTACTTCTAAACCCTAACCCCCCACAGTCATTTATTGTTCTTTACCACAAACAAAACAACAGTATTCACTATAATCATTACCAACAACACTGTGATAGAACATGTAATCCACACAAAATTATTGGGAGTCATCATAGATGACCAATTGAAATTCAACTACCATGCATTACAAGTGGTTAAAATCATCAAAAACTAGATACATTATACAGAGTAAAAATCTAACTCAATTGCAAAGCTAGAAGACCTATGACCTCTACTTTCTTAATGCAATCTCTCTTCCATGCTGCTCCAGTCCTTAATAAACTTCAAGTCACACAATTGTCCATACTTAAGCAATGTTATAATAAAATAGCCATACCTCACAACTGTTCAGATTTTTGCAGAATTTCCATATTTTTGCATCATATTTTTGGTCTGTTCCTAACATTTGTGGTTTTCTACCAAATCATTGATAGTTAAAGTCACTAAATAATGACAGATGTTTGAGTTTCAGACTTTGTATCCTTCAGAAAAATGCATACTTGCACAACATTTATTATTATAGCAACTTTCTAAGTTTATAAGAGCAATATTTAATATGTTCCTATTTTTGGGCCTATATCCTCCCCATTATTTTAGCTTTTGTTCATATTTATTGAGTTAAGAAGTTGAGATGTATGAAAATACACAAAATTGCAGTAAACTATAACAGACTACACCACGGCATAGCCCTCACAGAATTAAATTGGTTCGAATTAACACATCACCTTGCTTCTCAGCAAATGATAGCACACTGACTTCTCTGTAAGCCAGAATATTACCCAGCCATTAACAGTTTAATACAATACTGCTACCGCAACAGAATTTTATGTTCTAGAGAAAAATCATTAATCACTATAACCAAATCATCTAATATTACATATGACTCTCTATATTCAAATAGTGTATCTAAACTTTGGAACCATATCCCACTTCCACTAAAATGTACTCAGAATGCAAACTCATTCAAAACACAACCAAAACCTCACTTATCAAATCAATGGATCTGCTCCTATATATCTCCACTTTTGTCTTCAAACCAGTTATTTTTTTAGAATCCTATATCTCACAATCTTCAACAATGCCTGAATAGTTTTAAAGCACATCTATTATTCTGTGACAGTGTTCATCATCCCCACATACTTTCTAATATAAACCTTATGGTACTACTTTATACAGTTGAACAACTACTTACTCAAACTTCATAATGCCAAGACCACTTTAGTGAAACGGCATATTATCGAACACCTGGAACATCGCAATGTAACTTGGGCCACCATGGTGAACTTTGCTCTTTTCTCCTCTATAGTGCAATCTCAGAGTTGATATATTTAGTTAGGGGCGTGTGGTCTCGACATTATGAAGTTCAAGTAAGTCATTTTTCAATTATATAAAGTAGATCCATTAATATGCGTGTGTGTGTGTGTGTGTGTGTGTGTGTGTGTGTGTGTGTGTGTGTGTGTGTGTGTGTGTAATATATATATATGTGTGTGTGTGTGTGTGTATATATATATATATATATATATATATATATATATATATATATATATATATATGAGTGTGTGTGTGTGTGTGTGTGTGTGTGTGTGCATGTATCATTGTCTCAGAACTTGATTTACATTGCACCTCTTAACTACAATAATAACATTTTCTGCCCTATCTACTTCCTTCCTTTACTTCACTTTCTTTAGATTTCTAAGCACCAGTGACATGATCTGTTATCTGTCTGACAATACCACTAATGCACATCTTCAAATACACAATGTTTAACATCTACTAATGCATAAATATCTTTTATACTGTGGCATTTGCCTGTACTTTCATATGAATGCAATGTAATTAGCAAATGTATGCGTAATTGTTAATGCTTATTATTTAATGCCTTTTCATGTGTATTACTGAATGTATAATTAAAATTGTTTCTAATATGCGGAAGGATTTCTCCCTGGGCCACCTCTGAAAGGGAGGTTTTGACTAAACTCAGTTGGACAAGCCTGGTAATCAAAAACTAAATAAAATAAAATAAATAAGTGAGTGAAGAAGACATGGTGTGTGTAATAAGATATTAAATGGTTGGCTATCAACAGTCCTGCCTAGTCTGTAACAATATGCGACACAATATGCAGTATGAAATGGCCTCCCTGAAATTCCTGCCTTGTGAACATCTAACGAACTAGCATCAGCCATACAGGAACAATATGACAGTGCACATATAGCTGTAGCCATTGTACCCGGTAGTTCTGCTGGTGTATTATTCATACCACTGTGATGTTTGT
>NC_056746.1:1276325354-1276362854 GCF_019279795.1 Protopterus annectens | reverse complement strand
TCAACAGTGGTCTATTATTTTCTCTGCGTCATGATTAATAATTCAATCAAATAAATCTTTGGACAACACCAGCTCATTTATAAACTCAATGCCATAAGAGATTGTTGAGTACAGATATAAAGATGAAGGACAAAAGAAACAGAAACATAACACAGCCTCACATAACAGTAATCCTTAGAGTATGTGTAGCTGCTATCTAAAAGAAAAAAAAAGACGTGAGGGAAATAAGACTCAAC
Organism: Protopterus annectens; assembly: GCF_019279795.1. Classification (NCBI taxonomy): domain Eukaryota; kingdom Metazoa; phylum Chordata; order Ceratodontiformes; family Protopteridae; genus Protopterus; species Protopterus annectens. The sequence continues at coordinate 1,276,362,618 of NC_056746.1, read as the reverse complement.
ATGCCAATATGAAGAAGCATGAAACTATGCAGGCTACTCAGGATGATATCAGAAAGCATTATTTTACAAAAACAGTAGTGGTTGCTTTAACCAGCCTTCCTGAAGATCCAGTAGGCCCACAAACTCTGATGAAGTTCAGAACTGCATTGAAAAGACTTAAAGCAATTATTATGTTGAGTGAAAAAATGGAACCGCATTGTTAAGAATGAATTATGTCTTATCCATTAGGTGGGGAAGTTAACAATAGTCAATCATTCTAGAGATCTTAACCTAGCTTGTGACATTAGCAGATCATGCTGGAGAGATAGATATGTCTCCCAGAGATTGCCACTTCTCTGGAACAGACTCCCTATTCACGTAAAACAGAGCTCCTCACCGACCCAATTCAAACTCAACCTAGATAATTGGATGGGAGACTGCATATTTGCCCCTGGGGTGGCACCCATGTCCTGCATGGACAGGGGTAGCCAGTGCTGATCACAGATCCATTTTGTTCATAAATTCATTCTTAACTACCCATAAAAGAACAACTGGGGATACTTGGGATTAACATGGCTATGCAGAAAGGCTCTCGGGCTGCTAGCCTAGTAACCTCCTATGAACCTATGAACCTGTAAGTAGTTTGATTGAACTAATAGAAATCGAGATTTCTATGTATGAAATTTCTAAAATGTTTTCATTCTTTTGTTGTGGCATGGAGACAAAAAGAAGAGCAATTTTAGTAGTGATATTATGTAACTAGCAGATTTCCTCAAAACAGTGTCTGACCTCTAACATTGCACATTTAGTTATTCCATGTCAGCCACACACTAGCAGTCAGTTTCACAGACATAAAGACGGACTAATAAAGCATTTGTTTCTGACTTTGCACAGCTTGATTCTTTTGGGCAGACAGCTATCAATAAACACACCTTGTTCTGATTGCTACTAACAGGTTTCATATTGTGCTGCTAAAATCTTAATGAGAAAAATTAAATAATAAAGGCCACTTCTACCAGGGGATTCCACATCTTTGCGAGATGTATTGACAAAATGGCATTGATTTGAAATGCTTTCACAAAGAATTAAATATTTAAGGATGCTCTGAAGTTTTGACTGCTTTTAAGCACAACATGCATCCTGCTCTTTATGACAATGTTTGAAGAGGTTCCATTCAACCTCATTAAACAAATGTAATATAAAACAAAAAGTCATACAGAAATTTAACAATAAGTAATATATTGTGCTTACATCCAGAAAGCATTACTAACCTCATGAAATGCGCTAAACTAGATATATTCTATTCTAATACTCTAAAGCTCCATTACTGCAAGCAATGCAATGTTGTTTGTATTTAAATGTGAAAAGACAGCCATCAAGGTATTAAGGAAAAAAATATCTTAGCATTTATTAGCAATAACGTTTGGTGACATTTTTAAAAGAGAGGCACATATCATAATTAAGAATGCCAGATAGCTTTTATATTACAATGGAGAAGGGTAAAGTTCTGCCTAGTCTGGCAATCCTACAGTTTAATTATGTCGACATTTGTCATTTCCTCTTGTTGTAAGCCACACTTCTGCTGAATTATTTAAAAACTCCTATGTGATGTCACAGCTGGCATTCTGTAGTCAAGCTAGTTCCCAAGAACCTAAGAAGTTAGGATCAGTGAGACCAAGTCCACCCTGATTCCAGTCACCAGTGAAGTACTCCAGGGTTCTATGCTGGGCCTGCTCCTGTTTGGTATCTACTTCTTGGAAGTCAAGGCTAATGTCAAAGGCCTGTGGCTCATCAAGTTCACAGATGACTATAAATTGGGAGCCATCATAGATTCCACTCATGACATCAACATCCTACAAGAGCCTCTAACACAAAGAAATGACTGGTGCCAAAGCCACAGGTTAAAACTGAACATGAAGAAATGCATTATAGTGCCCTTTGGGAAATCGTCCACACAAGCTAATTACATCTTTGATAAAACACCTTTAAGGGTTGACCTGGTAGTTAGGGATATAGGAACCTATGTAGCCAGTAACCTGGCCTTCAACCAACATGTAGCTAAGATAGTAAGAAAATCATTCTATGTCACCCAAATCATAACAGAAGGTATGGCATCCAGGCCTAAGAAAGTTATAGTACCTCTTTAGTCAGCCCTTATCAGACCTATTATTGAATACAATGCCTCTTTTGCATGGACCTAACAAGGCACTTGCAACAGTTGTAATGCCCTCAAAGGTTCCTCACCAAGAGTAGCCAGGATATGAATACACTGTCCTGCAGAGATCACCTTAAGGTCCTATCTCTGCACTCAGTCTCCTACAGGTTACTGAGAGTCAATCAGTGGCGGCTGGTGACCTCAAATCAAAGGGGGGCTTGCAGAAGACAGCTGAATGGGTGGGGTCAATGGGAATGGGTGTGACCAACTAGAAAGGGGAGGAGCTATGATCAAAACCACAAAAACTGTAACTTTAATTAAATACGCTGCCCTGGGTGCCAAACTATCATTATGAGAGTCCAGTCAAGAAAAAAGGAAAGTGTAGAAGAAAAAAAATATTTCAATCCATTGGCTGCATGGCAGCTTACTTAATATCTAGATGGAAACAAAAAGGTTGTGAGGCATGAAAAAATAAATTACTTTTTAAATACATTACTGGAATGCCAGTTAAAATCAAGTATAAAAAAACAAGCAGCACTCAACTCAAACCACTTCTCCTTGCACTGCGGTTCTAATTATAATTTATATTCAGCTTTATTAAAGTACCAAGTAACATGCTGAAAGTAGCAATCTCTGTCATACCACCACTTGTAAAAATGTTTCTTATCCAAAAAAGACCTGCTGCCTGACAACAACTATCTACTTGGTTCATGGAGAAAACATGATCAAAGTAAAAAATGAAAAGCAAACAGGAAACAAGCTCAACATATATTGCTTAAAGGATTACTGCACAGGATATGGACCACACATGATAGATTGGCATTCTGTTTAGTTTGCAGGTAAAGCCTGGAATGAGCTCTTAAACTAATGTAACCCTGTCCTTTATTACAAATACTGTCATATACATTTCAATACCCAAGGCTTATATGTTATCTAGTTATGTAAGTATTATCTGCATGGCAACGACAGAAAGGCTTTCAATGGTGGCAGTTCATTAATAGTATGCTTATTAAAACTTACTTGCATCTTACAATCTCAGACAAGCTTACCAGATGGTTGTTAAAGCATTGCTACTTAAACACGGAACAACAGGCACTTTCTGAATAATAAGCATAAATCAACAGTATAAAAAAAAAATGGAAACCAGAACATTTTGCAAAATCAAGGACAGATGAAAAGCCATTGTAGTACTTGTGTCTACCTGGGATGGGGGGATAGTCTGCACATTTACACTGCATACTGTTCCTTGCCTTGCTTGGACACATCCAGAGTCACTACATAGGGGAGTGGGGTGCAACAAGTATGTCACAATTTGAAATGTCTCTGGCTGACTGTGATGGCCCTGACACATTTTTCATAACTCTTAACCTCAGAGCAAGAAATCTGGACAAAGCCATACATAGAAGTGGGACAAAGGCCCAAAAATAAGGACAATTTTTAAATATTGCTCTTATAAACTTAGAAAGATAATAGAATAGTCTTGCATTAGTATGAATTTTCTGAAGGGTATGAAATCTGAAACTCAGATGTCTGCCATTATTTTCTAACTTCAGTCTTTAATGATTTGCCACTAATTTGCCAAAAAAACACAATTTTGTGAAAAATGGAACAAAAATGTGATTCAGAAATATAAAATAGCCACGCAATACAGCTGGGAACCTGCAAAGAAGGGACACTTTTTAATATTAGTACTGCTAACCTGAGCAGCTGACAAAATAAAAGAATCTACATGCATTTCTGAAATAAAAGCAATCTATAACTGATTATTAGTTATTTATTAATTGTAAACCCTCCATGTTGTCTTCCAAAATTGCCATTTTGCGGAGAGATTATTAGGGGAAGAGCAACATTTTGAGCCAAAATCGGGTACAGTTGAAAGGTTTGGATATCACTAATTCTATAAAGCAATTTATTTGCACGTACCTCTCAACCTGTTAATGCAGGAAATCTGGACAAGGCCAAATATACTGGGGGAACATATAAACAGTACTAAAAATTGCTCTTGTATAAACTGAGACAGTTGATAGAATAACAGGTCTTGCTTTAGCATGCATTTTTCTGAAGGTTATGAAGTCTGAAACTCAGTGTCTGTCATTATTTAGTGACTTCATTCCTAAATGATTTGACAGAAAACCACAAATTTTATGAGGAACAAACCAAAAATAAGAAGCAAAAATATCTTCATTTTGCAAAAATCTGGACAGTTGAGAGGTATAGTTCAGCCGGGGCTGTCTGAGTTTGCTGCCCTTCCTCCCCTCACAAAATCATGGTCGACTGGAGCTTCCTCCCCTACAGCCATTCCAATGAACCATTACTTGGCTATTTCACCCCATTTACCATAAACACTAACCGGGAAAAGCCAAAAAACAAAAACCATAAACACTAATGTGCATACTGCTTTACTTCTGCGATGATTTGGACTTCACTTGAAAGTTTTATTTTGCATTTTACAGCGCAAACACTAATAGATATCATGTCTGCTAAACAAAGCAATGCAGTCTCACAATGAAAACAGACTTAGCATTAAAACTTCTCTGCCCTTGAAAACTCACATTCACTAAAACAGCATTGAAACCCACATTCAAAGAAAATGCATTTTGCCAGTGGCCGATTAACTTTGGGTTTGGACTGTTTTCAAATCACAGGCCCCTTGCACATGAAACATACACATGCTCTTTCATACACATTCTTGATTGCATTAAATTATATTCCTTGTACAATACAGTACAGTTTTAGAGGGTGTTTTAAATTTGTTTTGAAAATTTTCCAGTAAACAATGAAACAAAATGCATGCACCAGTAATGACAAAACTGCCCAATTCAGAACATTTCCATCATAAAAGTCTACTCAAACTTCTACAGTCCACCAGTATCAGTACATATGCACAATCTCTGAAGTAAAAGTCATCTAAATAATTCCACATTAAAGAGATCTGTAACTAATGAAGAGGCTGCTGCTAGCAAACAACTCTGTATTTCATTGTTTCATCTACAAATAAAGTGCCATTTACCCTTGAGGAATAAATTGCCTATCTTACACTAAAAAAATGATAAGCTAGCATGGGAATGGATGGAAAACAATAACAGGTTCATAATTACTAGGTATCTTCACCAAAAAGGAGTGCAGTATCCACCTCCTTTGCAAAGTAAAGTATCAGCAATGCATCTAGCTACTGTGGGAGTAGAACCCACAGCCTTCTGCATCAAAAGCAAGTATACTACCTGTTGTGCTATTAACAAGGTAAAGCGATCCTGCATAAGCAGCACTAAACTTTTGCTCCCCTGCAGCTCTCAGCTTCTTGTAAAATCTACTCACTCAGCTGTATCTCTGAACTTTGCAGCACAAAGAAATCTGGAAAAAGACAAAGTTTATTGTTGGGGGGACAAAAGCCCAAAATCCAGGGACACATTTTAAATATTGCTTGTATAATGTTGAACAGTTGCTAGAATAAAATGCTGTGTTACCACCATACATTTCACTGCCAAGCCTTAAACACAGAACCCTGTGCAAAACAGTCAGAGCAACATACCACTATGCCAAATCAGCTGTTTTGTGAAAGAGGAAGACGGAAACTTAAATTGCTACCATTTAGTGAATTCAGTTCTCACCATAGCACAGCTGTCAACCTCTTAGCACAAAACACCTGAACAAAGACAATAATGGGTGAATACAGCCCCCAAACATTCAGTGAATTCAGTTCTCACCATAGCTCTCAATCTCTTAGCAAAAAACACCCGGACAAAGCCAGTACTGGGGGAATATAGCCCCCAAACATATTCAGTGAATTCAGTTCTTACCATAACTCTCAACCTTAACACAAAAAATCTGGATGAAGCCAATAATGGGGGAATACAATCCCAAAAATAGGGACAAATTACAAATATCCATCTTATACACTTAGAAAATTGCTAGAATAAAAGCTTTTGTGTTACCATGCACTTTCTGAAGAATATGAAGTCACAGGCCCCTTGCACACGAAACATACACAATGCATGTCATTTTTAACATTTATTAACCAGGAAAGTCTGACTTGGAACAAAAGCTAATTTTTAGCAGAGGCCCAGGGAGAAACACTCCAGATAGACATGTCTTTGTAAGATGGGAGGACACTAGAGGAAACAAACACAGGGAGGGCATACAGACTCCACAGAAAAGGTAAGGCACCCCAGCCAAGAATCAAACCAGAGAACCTGTAGCTGTCGGGCAACAATGCTACCACTGCACCAATGCACTACCAGCTTTACATGGGCACAAATACAGAAACCACAGATTTTATGAGGAATAGAACAAGTATGAGGGAAAAATCTGCAATGCCTTTACAAATGGTGGTGGGTAGGGAATTCAGGCTCCTGTCACCTGGGCTCAAAGTACAGGGTTCAAGCCTTATTCACTACCCAGCACCTGGGACATCTTATATACATATACACACACAATAAGGCATGACAGATCTCACCATATTGAGAAGTATGTATATGCAGAGCTTTTACACTGAATGTGGTATAAATGTTCATTTACTTTAGCTGAATATGTTTCTACAGGTTAAGTCTCTTAATGACACAATTAAAGCTGTATAAAAGGAGGGATAAGGAAAGCCCTTGAGGAGTTTGGTTGTTTTTTGTGAAGGGGTAGGTGGGATGTGATGTCTGAAACAGCAGCTCTGGAAGTAAGACAACAGAGGGAACTGAAAGAAGACACCAAGAGGAAGCTAGTCAGGAGCTATCAATTAGAGAGAGAGAGACAGACAGACAGATAGAGAGAGAGAGATAGAGAGAGAGAGAGAGAGAAATAGAGAGAGAGAGAGAGAGAGAGAGAGAGACAGAGGGGCAGAGAGAGAGACAGAGGGGCAGAGAGAGAGAGAGGCAGAGAGAGAGAGAGAGAGAGAGAGAGAGAGAGACAGAGAGAGAGAGAGAGAGAGAGAGACAGAGAGAGAGAGAAAGAGAGAGAGAGAGAGAGGGATATACTTACTAAAACAGACGGTAACCCAGCAGGAATGCAAATGCATATTTTTAACTTTTTTTTGTAATAAACAACCCAGTTTTTTAAAACTGATTCCTCTGCTGCCTTTAATATTCTGCAACACATAAGTGCGTGCACACACACCAACACACACATGCACAAACACACACGTGCATAAGCTCACAACCACACGTGCAAACAAGCACAATTTTTTATTTTTTATTTTTATTTTATTTTACATTTGTTGACCGGGCTAACCTGTTTTAACTCTGCAGTTCTTGTGAACATCGAGATGGCAAGAAGAGTCTTGCAGTTATGCTTCTAAAGAACAACAGGAAATTAAAGCTTACAACAGACAATGTTTTAATAACAAATGGTGTAATGAGAGAGAGCCAGGAACCTAGTAATCATGAGACTTAGTTCTCAGAAATGGAGTAGATCATACATCTTAACCTTTCAGCACAAAAATCTGAACAAAGTCTAAAATGAAAGGGGGCAAAAGTCCAAAAATAGGGATTTTAAATATTGTTCTTACAAACTTAGAAAGTTGCTAGAATAACAGGCTTTGTTTCAGCATGCATTTTCTTGAAGGCTATGAAGTCCGAAACTCAAATGCCTGTCATTATTTGTTGACTTTAATCCTCAGTTAATTGCCGGAAAACCATAAATTTTATGAGGAACAGACCAAAAATATCAGACAAAAATCTGGACAGCCTGCAAAAATGTGGATAGTATTTACTGGTGACCTGTCCATTTTCCTGTGATGTACAATGGCTATCATGAACAGAAATGATGAAGCTGGTCTTTTGCCATTTGGAGATGATGTTGCATGACATTACTGCCAGCTAGTTTTGTTCACAGTTCTAATAGTATTAAAATGAAAAGTATAAGACTTTGTCAATGACTATTTTATCAGGAGTTTCCTTTGTACACAAAGTAATAATCTGTAGTGTTTTCCCTCTTTTTCAAGGAGTTCTTGAGTGCCTGGCTCCTTGGGACACGGGAATGGAACCTGGACATGAGCCAGATAATCTTCTGAGTTCATCTACTGCCTTAGGTACTTGGGGTGAGTAGGATAGCATTTGGGTTCATCCACTGGTTTAGGTACTTGGGGGGGAGTAGGATAGCGTTTGGGTTCATCCACTGGCTTAGGTACTTGGGGGGAGTAGGCTAGCTCACTAGGAAGGAGTGGCTTTTTCCACACTGGGAGGTGCAAAGGAGTTTCTACCTGCAATATGACCTGTCTCTAGTAATGGAGATAGTGTTGTAATTAAGTGGTGGTTTGCCATTAACATTTTGATATTGTAGGCTGGAGCTAAATGATGTTATATATGGTGATGCAAATGATATCCATAGCTCTGCATAGATAAGGCAGTAAAAAATATTACCCAATGTGCAGGGCAGCATATGTAAAGCTGCCAGCTAGGTTTCTCTGAGCCACTTCCCTTCCCATCCCCCCATGGGTGCAGTGCCAGCCCCTGATATCAGTACTAGGGACACTAAAGGCAAAATGGGGCAATTTGAGCAGATTCAGAGTAGCTGATGATTAGCTAGAGTGCACACAAAGGGGGCCAAAACAAAAGGGCAAGTTGCTTTGACCTGTAGAGAATGTTATATGATTTTCACATGCAACCCAATACAACAAAGTAAAGCAGCTTAGTATTTTTCTTAGTTTTATTTTTCAGAAATTAAGGGTGAGGGTTGAACAACTTGATTCATCTTAAATTCTAGAGTTCCTTTAATGCTAATGTACTCCTTACTTCTTTTTCATAAATATAAATAGTATGGATAATATAAAAGAGAAATGAGTATTGAAATGAGCTCTGACAGTTGACACACTAAAAGCACTGAAATTATATTTCTGCTGATAGCCTGACAGTTGATGAACTGAGAATTTTCAGGTTGCACTTACTTACATTATTCTTTTTCTATATATGCTCAGTCAATTATGCAGACAGAAAGACAAACACACCACACATATACAAACACACAGACACACACACACAACCTCTGCAGCAAAACGGTCACCGATACACACACAAAAAATCCACTACCTGTCCTAAAACAGTCGACGATACACACACACAGAAAATCCACTACCTGTCCTCGGCAGCAAAATGGTTGCCGATCCTCTGCAGCTAAGTCCACAAAATGGCCGCCGATCCATGAATCCCCGGCCTGCACATGAGTCTCCTTCCACAAAACGGCTGCCCGCGCTTGGGTCTCCCACGAGAGATGGCTAGTCCCATGAGAGTAGTAGGCTGGAGCCTCTTTCCTGCCGGCGATGCAGTCCGGTGACCTTTCGGTCTGTGTGGTCATCACCGCACAGACCTCTGGGCTGGAAGGGTGGAGTTTCCTGCCTTTCCTATCTGGACTGCCTAACAGAGCAGTCTGGAATGAGTACGCATGCGTGCATGGAGTTCTCAGGAACCATGCATGCATGCATGAAGTCCGTGAATTTTTTTTTTTAAATATTATTTTTCAAGTTAATTGTACAGGTGGGGGGCTGCAGTCCTGCAGTCCTATAGCATGAGCCGCCCCTGGAGTCAATCAATCCCTGGCATATAAGACATCCACAGATCCAGCTTTGATAGATCTCTTGCACATCCCAAAACACACAGCCACAGAAACACTAGATCCAAGGACCATAACTTTGCCTGTGACATAAACAGAACATGTTGGAGAGATTAAAAAGTGTAAAACAAAAAATTCAGTGTGAATCCACTAGTTTGTAACCAAGAACCAAACAATAAAAACACACACTGTGTGCACACAGCTAGATAAGTGTATTGCATTTACATTGATTAAGCATTTTAGTTCCAAAGAATTTCATCAGAACCTGCCATTATATTGCATTAAAAGATATTTAAACCATACAAGCAATCAAAGCATGCACATTCAATTCACCAGTTTCTGAAAGATTAATTTTAAAAACGTGTGAGTTAAAACTCTTAACAAACAGAAAAACATTGTTCTTTGCAGAGGGGTAAGCATGGCTCCATACACCCCCCCAAATTATATATACAAACTCCAAGGTTGTGCCACAGTGGAGTAAAACTGAAAAATCAGTGAAAACTGCCCTGTTGGCTTGAACAATAGAACACATTGTAGTGAAACTCATCATAATATCAAATTTTCAAAGTCATTCATCCACTAATGTGACAACTGTAAGATAGCCATTCAGATGCAGGGGGGGGGGGAGGAATATCTTTTTTCACTATGGTGATTTAAGAAGCTATATTATTTTTGTATTCAGATCAGGCCAAAGAGTCCTCTAAGAATGTTTAGGAGGTCAAAAGCAAGCTGATATGCCTCCTCCCTTAAATTACCTTCCCCCAATCTCAGGTTTTCTTTCCTGTAATGACAAATGGCTATCTTATGTAAGATGGCCACCATCCACTTCGAAAGCAGCATCGGCCTTCTGTTGTTTTTTTAACACCTGATATGAGATAACTAAATGGTTTGGGGCAGTAATATGCAACAGTATAGACTGACTACTGCCCCACGTTTAGCAAACGTCTTCCAAAAACATGTGCTATCAATAGCACTTAGCTCATATTCATACAGTAAAGTGCGATCATTCACTACCAATTAATATGACTTGACTTTCCTCCTGCTCTAGCAGTGTGAGAAAGGAGAAGCTCCATTTATTTAGGAGATCGATGGTGCAGCTCATCTCTTTCTACTCCTCTAACTTCTCTTTGTGTGAGAATCTGACAGTTCATAGTTCCTTGTCTGTGTTACAGGCAGGGATAATGAGTCTTCCTTCATATCTAATCCTCCCCTAAAGCACAGAGATCCTTTCATATGGTGAAAGTCTGTACTTAAATCAGTAGATTAACCATTAGTGAACTTGCCTTTAATGTTGGAAGATCAGAAGCTGTGAATTGTATTCTCACTCCTGGTGCTTGGGTTCCTTTTTCTGTTATTGACACTGCAGTGCAGGATAAAAAGGGAGGATGTTGCCATCCTTTGCATCTCACATGGAATGGTGTCTTCATCTGCCTGAGTTGGTTTTGGCTCAGTTAGAAGTAAAAGATTCTATGGCAATTATTAAAAAGATAATGGACTTATTGTTTATATACAAAATTTAATTTGCTATATATTTTTTTCTCTTTTACATAACATAAAATGCAACAAAATAACTTTCATGTACTGGACTCCTTAACCCACATATTTTTGGTTTCATATCGATCCATTGAAGGTGGTTTTGACGAATGCAAATAAATGAAATCCAGTTCGCCTAAACTGTTTTCAGCAAACACTAAAGAGGTTTGTTTTGCAGATGGCAAGCCCCCTTGCACCCCTATGTGGAGGGACACCCCCACACTCCCAGAGTTATATATGCCAACTCTGAGGTCTCACAGCAGTGGAGAGAAAGGCAATCTCCACTTTTGTCAAAAGTGGTTTCGGTGAACCGGTTTCAGTTTCTTTGCATTCACTGAGCTCACCTTTGAACGAATGACATGCTCCCCTTATTTTCATATACCCTTCTTTTTCCTTATGCTCTCTGCCATCTGAAAATATTTGTACGTTTCCCAAACCATCTTTCCCTAGTATATATTCTTCATTTTGTGCCAACCCACACAGTATACAGTATAAATGAATTGAAGCTAAACGTACCAAAATATTCTGTATACCTATTGCTCAGTCATCATTTTGACATTGCAGTAACAGTCTTTTAATGGGGTCCAATCCTGAACCCCTAATGACTCCCAAAACAAATTGCAATAATTTATTTTCCAGACAATGTGGACATGCATACAACCTTCCTATGTATCCTCGTTTCCACAACATGTATGAAATGCACGTTTTTGCATTTGGGATGCTCTCTACATTTTTGATATTCTCCTTATATCTTTTAATAATTCCTTCTATTATCCTTCTATTACCTCTGTTCTCCCAAATGTAATTCTGATTATTCTCATTTCATACTATGAGAAACATACCCTCCCAATTTTTACAGCATCCTCAAATCATTTGCTTTTATTGTCAATAATTCTTCTTCTTCATTAAACTATTTTTCAGCTATATATAAATTATTTTCTTAAGCAACACTTTATTCTTAATTATGACTAAATCATCAGCATATGCAATATATAAAGGAATGTTCACCCCAGTTTTTATTTTCCATTCCATCATGTCATTTTGCTTCTTTCATCTTAAAACGGCCACTTTCATAACTAAAACGAATCATTTCCTGTTTATGGGGCACCTTTGCTTACTTCACTCATTGTTAATAAATACCACTCAGCAAGCCATCCATTAACCATTACTTTATTCCTTATATTACTACACACTAAAAGCAACAAGTTTTCCATGCGCCCCCAATCCATACTTTTGAATAATTTTCAACAATCTGTCATGGTCTATGCTATTAAATGCCTTTTCCAAATTATGTCTGTCTTTCTTACATTATCTTCATTCTGTCATAACACTAACACTTTTTTATCATAATCAACATATCTCTTACTCACCTTCCATCCACCCCATAAATTTCTTCATACACTATGTTCCCTACTGCTTTCTTAAATTCTGAAATATTTTCATGGGCAACTTATATCCTACATGATTTAATGTCAGTGGTGTCAATTGATGTTTTTATTTCTCTTTTTTTGCTAAAAAAACAAACAACAACAAAAAAGTATTAGCCTTTCACTACTTTATACTTTTGATCACCCCTCATATTTCCACAAAGTCTGTCCATTTGATCACTGTGCTGTATCCATATTTGCTTCTTTTAACACATTGTCCAGCTCATCTGTATTTATTTTTCATGTTGTTTATTGATGCTTCAACAAACTTTCTAATCTCCAATTTCATTTTCTCCTTTCCAATTTCATATCATACAACTCCCTTATATATTCAATAACCACTGTAATAATTCCTGTCGGGTCCCAATGTTTTTTACCTACTTTATCCAGCACATATGTAATTTTTCCTTCCTCATCTTCAATTCTGACATCAAAAATGTCATCACTCCCTCCCTTCTGCCTTACAGAATATATACCTACATCTTTATCATACCTTTTATTTTTCCATTTTTATTGAACAGGTATGTCTCCTTCTCTAAGATTTCCTTCATCTTGTGTAAGTAAAATTTCTTAAATAAACTAATAACCAAACACTAAACCACAAGGTAACCACAAATGCTCACCAATGTAGACTTGTTTCAAAATATTCAAAAACAAGTGTTATTGTATGTGATGATTATAAGATAGTGCTGGCTGTGCTAGGGGGAGGAGTGCAGTGCATGCGTAACATATGCCAGCATAGCTAGCTGGAGTTTTGTAAATAATTATATGTCATTTGAGTATCAAATTGATTTGTACAGATGCTTGTGTTAAAAATGTATCAATGGTGGGTTCTGCTGGACAAAAAATAAATGTGCATGTATGCCAGGCTGTATTGCTGTAACTGCTGAAATGTATATATTTTAATAGAAGATACTGAAAGGGAAGGGGTTAAGCTAAGCCCAGCTAACCATAAGAAAAATAGTCTAAAATTAAATGACTTGGTTTAGGCCATAAAGATTCTATCTCACAGGTCTTAATCTAGCCAGTAAAACAATATCTGTGAAAAGCCTTTCTGCAGGAAGGGTAGAAGTGTTGGAATTGTTTTATAGCTTCCAGATCCTGTATTAAGCCTTTAGCAAAGTTTTGTGTGTGTATTGTGACACATCTATGCCACATCTAAGCTCAATTGTTAGTGAGGGGGTAGTGTGGGAACCACAGAGACAGGTGACCAGATGTGATGTCATTCAGTAGCCAGCACTGAAACTGTATTTAGATTCATAAGTTCATAGGCAAGTACTAGGCTAGCTGCCTTTGCAGGCAATTTTAAGCCTAGCCAATGTCCCTTCAAAGGTGAGAATCAAACCCTGTATCTTGTGTCTGTAAGGTAAATACCTTAACCATTATGCAGTGAAGGAGTGCAAAGATGTTGCATTATTGACAGCATATAAGACTAAGCAACGATCACCCCTCAACAGCCTGTATGACACTGAGTAGAGAGACAGGGCTTTTAGTCTATCAAAGTAGCAATAAGGGTACTGAGGCCTTAGAATTTTTTAATGAGGTAACATTGGGGATCTGTTGTGCTGGTTTAGGTGCTTAGCAAGGTATGAGTGCATTATATTCAATGATGGCTTTAATAAGGGATGAATAAAGTGGGACCTTGAGGAGGTACCACAACAGATAAGTAGTACTAGACAGAAGGATTTTCTAACCACCACAGAGAAATAGTGGTTTAAATGAATTAATGCTTCCCCAGACATAAGAAATTAACCTATTATAGCCACTTCCACACATTAACTGAAAGTAGGCTTAAAAGCAGACCAATTTGTGTTATACATTGTAAAAACTAGTTCATATTCCAGTTTTTAATAAGGTAGTAAACAACATATTTAGCATGGGTGAGCTGACTTGAAACATGCATTTACAGGCAGCACCCTTCTAATTTCACTCCACATTGTGGGTGCTAGGCAGACACATGATGCACTGTGGTCAATACTCTGAAATGAAGTTATAAAAGAGTAATCTGTGATGCATATCTGAACACTGATATTACAGTATCTCAGAAAATTCCTCACAATCTGAGATACAGTGATCCTCGGCATTATATACAAGTTGCAGGGTATGGGGACACAATTCCCACATTAGTAGTGCACCCCTGCCAAAATGCTTACAAAATGGTTTTAGTGAGTTTCAAGTCTGCAAATGTATGTGAGTGACTGCAGTTTTGCGATCGCATTTTTAGTTCTAATTACTACTGTATAGCATATATGTCATAGATACCACATTGTGTTATATGCCGTATACTAAACTACTATTAATTCCTTATGCCATATCATTCAGTGTACAAGCACATGTTTGTACTTACATGCTTTGTATTGTTCATATCATGACTGAAGTGGGTCCATAAAGGTCAGTACACTAGTAACCATACTAGTGAGAAATTTGATAGTAACACTCAGCACTCTGTTATTGGAACTGACAAAAAAAGGCACTCATCCATTTAATCTTGCCTTGCACTATCTAGTAAGTAGGGAACAGTAATTCCTCAGTCAGTTAGGAAAATATAGTGTGATTAGTTAAATATTGTTTTTCTGCATCTGTCTGAATCTTTTCAGCTGTGGTGTTTTATATTTCCTGTGGATTGAATCTCTTGTGCTTATTGTGAATAGGTATGCAATACTGTCATATTTATTTATTTATTTATTTGTATTAAATATATCTAAACCGTTCATTGTGGCTGGTCTTTTAGAAAATATGTTAACCTTTGAGAGCACTTGCATTTATTTAGTGGCACTGTGGCTTCACATTCCTCATAGTCTTGCTGCTTGGAAACACCATTAGTATTAGTATTCATTTTACTAAGTATAATTGGTACTCTGGTAAGAGCCTTAGAAAAGCTGGCTTTGGAGTGTTCTAGTGGCAATATTTACCTTATAGTCTGGGTGGAGGTGGCATAGCGGGTAAATCTGTTCCAGCCTTTCCCAGGTGTGTTGTGTGTGTGTGAAACTCAAATCTCAAAGAGTGTGTGTGTGTGTGTGTGTGTGTGTGTGTGTGTGTGTGTGTGTGTGTGTGTGTGTGTGTGTGTGTGTGTGTGTGTGTTTGTGTGTGTGTGTCAGCTAAATGGAACAGGGACACAGAGAACTGATTTCACACAGAGGGTGGTGGAGGACTTGACTTGGAACACCTGGCTGAGGATTCAATTCTGCAGTGATCAGTGTGGAGTCTTATTTGGGGCTTGGAGAGGAAGTCTAGCCCCAGGTTTGAAGTGTGCATTCCCTGTGTGCTTTTAATGGAAATTGTGCTCAGTGCAGAGACCTGAATCAGAAAATATTGTGTGTGTCTATTTTTCCTCTCAAAGTGAATGTACCCTACTGGTGTCAGTGCTGAGGATTGAGGATCCTTGATCAATGGCCCAGGGGAGGGATTTTGCATATTGGTGAGCAGTGGAGTAGATATTAACTGAACTTCTGTAGCTTGTAAGCAGTTGTCTCTAAAGGTGTGTGTACTTTCAGCAGCCACAAGGTAAACATACAGAGTTTCATTTTTCACAACCGTTTTACTTATTTTTTTAGTTTAGTTTAGTCAGGGAAAGCAGGCAAAGATGTCAGCAGAGCATTATGGCAAGCTGACAGTGAACCAGTTGGATAAGATGTGCAAATCCAAAGGACTGGTGCATGACAACCTGTCTAAAGAGGAAATTATTTCAGCCTTAGTCACAGCTGCAGCAAAGACCAGCAACCAGGAAGACACCCAGTCTGGTGATGGGATGTGCAGCCCCCAGAAACAGGACAGTTCACCTTTTACTTAGAGGACTTAAAAATCCATCTGGAATTAAAGAGACTTGAACTGGAGACAAAATGTATGGAATTAGAATCGGCAGAGAGACTTGGGCATTTGGAGGCCAAAGAAAATGAGAAGCAGCATTAATATTAGTGGGGCACGCTGACTCTTTAATGGGAACATGGCGGTAATGGTAATGAAGAAGGGAATCACCGAATCCCAGAAGCAACAAAGGTCAGTAAATGTCTTTCTCAGTCTGCAGAGGGCGATCATTTTGATAGTTTTATTTATATATTTGAAAACGTTTGTAGACAACATGATGTTGACTAAAGGCTCTGGGTACGGTTCCTGACCCCCTTACTCCATGGTAAAGCGGTAACTGCTGTTTCTAAATTGTCTGATACTGATTGTTTAAATTATGACAAGGCTAAACAATGTTTATTGGAATGTTTAAAATTAACAGCTGAAGCTTATAGAAGTGTATGTGATTATATTGATGAGCTAAGCACTTATTTTCATAGGTGAGTGAGTGGGTGTCAGGTCACCACATTTGAAAGGCTGGCAGACTTTTTGGTGAGGGAACACACCCTCAGCACTTTGCCTGCAGACATAAAAATTTGATTGTCAGATCAGGAGTGTAACTCTGCAGATGAGTTGAGGAGAAAAGGGGGATCTCTTCTTAGCAAGCAGGGCACCACTGCACAAGAAAAGGATACCAAGTGTTGCACACGGATATAAGGGAACCCATGGTGGGCAGCCTAAACCACCCCAACAGAGTTCAGCAGTAACAGGGGAAGTCACTAGTTCATGTACACAAAATCAAGGTTTAGATGTTTTAAATGTAACCAGAGGGGATATGTAGCATATAAATGACCACTGAATCAATGTCGGGAACAAAAGGTGGGGAAGCCAGCAAGTGGGAATAACAGTATGCCAGTTGTACGTTGTCTGGAGACAACAAGGGTACCAAACTGTCAGTGGAGTTTATATCCTATCTTAGTGGATGGAAAACAAGCAACTGCTAAGAGAGACACAGCCTCAGACATAACCATTATGAAGCCTGCAGTGGTCAAAGTGGAGCAGTACTTGCTTGGACAGTCCACTCCAGTCAGAGTTTTAGGACAGTCCTCATTCCAAATACCTTTGGCCAGGGTTCACCTTGACTGGGAAGATGGAAAAGGAAGCAAGCAAGTAGGTGTGCTTGAGGATATCCCTGCAGATGCCTTGATAGGGAATGATTTTGATAATGCAGTACCTTGTGTGCATGCAGTTACATGCAGTCTGGAGTGGAGACAGGCATATGGGTCTAGTAGCCTGTGAAGACCCAGACAGACCCCCACACTGGAAGCCGGGGCTGGTGATGTGGCCATTTCATGGAGGGAGCTGCACTGTAGCAGTGAGCCTGAAGGTGAGCCACAGCTGCTGATAGGTACTGATGTTCCCTTGGACAGGGTGACTGCAAGGGCAGAGGTCAGTGGCAGTACAAAGGCTGACAGTGAGGCACCACTGTCAGAAGATACCAGACTTCTTGTGGAAGGGGAGCTGGGAGCGGTAACAAAAGTAGCGGTGAAACAGGCTCAGATCTCGGAGCCTACACTACAAGGCTTGACAGAAGTAGCTAAGCAGGCACCTGATTCTCAAGGAAAAGGGGAGTATACTGGAACAAAGGTATACTGTAGAGAGAATGGTACCCCAAGGGAGGGCTAGAGCGTGAGGTAATACAGCAATTGATAGTGCCCAGAGCCTACCATCTGGCACTTCTAGCCATACCCATGACATTCCTTTTGCAGATCATATGGGCATAAAGCATACCAAGAGATGTATTAGGCAGAACTTTTATTAGCCTGAGATTGCAAGGCATGTAACATGGTACTGCAGGACCTGTGAGCAGTGCCAAAAAGTAGGCAAGGCAGGAAACAAAGTCAAATCTCCTTTGATTCCTTTGCCTGTAATTAAGGAGCCAATTCAGAGGGTGGCTATGGATATTGTGGGGCCTCTGAGTACCCTAAATTCCACAGGGAAGAAATATATTCTACTGGTAGTAGCTTATGCTAATAGATTCCCTGAGGCGGTGGCTCTGTCCTCCATCAAGGCAGAGAAGGTGGCAAATGCATTGATAGATATTTCAGTAGGGTTGTTTTCCTGAGAGCAATACTGACTAACAGATATGTCAATTTCATGTCAGACCTATTGGCTTGTCTGTGGGGTGAAGCACCTAAAGACCACCTCTTACCACCCCCAGAATAATGGTCTTGTGGAGAAGTTAAACTCTACACTAAAGACCAAGCTAAAGGCATTTGCAGACCAGTTTAAGAAAGAGTGGGACAAATATTTGCCCCATCTGCTGTTTGCATACAGAGAGGTACCCCAGGAATCCACAGGTTTTTCACCCTTTGAATTGCTCTGTGGGCAGAGGTGAGGGGGCACTTGGGTTTGATTTGTGATGAGTGGGAGGGTGAGTGTGAATCCCACAAGGAGTCTGTTGTGGGATATGTTCTAAACCTCAGGACAAGAATTAGGGAGCTCATGGGCTTGGCCCAGGAGAACCTGGAAGGAGTCCAGCAGCAGAAAAAGGTCTGGTATGACAGGCTTGCTTGAGCCAGGGAGTTTGCTGTGGGACAGCAGGTTATGGTGCTCATTCTTGTCAGACAGAATAAGCTGCAGGCAACTTGGGAAGAACCCTTCAAAGTGCTAAGGAAGGTCATTGATGTTAGCTACATGGTAGAATTGCTAGGCAGGAGGCAGGGGCAAAAAATGTACCATGTTAACATGATGAAGCTTTACTATGATAGAGAGGCCCTTGTGCTGAGTATTTGCAGTGGGTGGCAGGAGGAGTCTGAGAGGAATATGGAGACTGATCTCATCAGTGAATTAGAGAAAAAAATCCTGAATACAAAACCACGGCAAAAGCTGTAGGCTTATGAAACTGTTGAGATGATGAAATAATAAAATAAACTTTAATCAATAAGCATAAAACTTTAAACAAATGAAAATAAAAACAAACAGGCCTAAGTACAATAAGTACTTTCGGCGGAACTCGCCTTCATCAGATCTTAGTGTACAGATGTTCCTATTGGTTAAAATAATAATATATTACCAATCCCTTTGCTGCTAATGAAGACACCTACTTATTACAACAAATCACAAATGGATAGATGTGAAACCAGGAAGTAAAATATTACAAAAAGTATGTATCCAATCATAAAATTAAAATTAAATTCTCAGCCAATCAGTAAAAACTTGATGAAGCTGTCATAAGCAAATCACACAGAGCAATAAAGAACTGGTTAAAATAGGGAATAAGGTGAAAGCAAATATTCTATTTGGAAGCAGCATAACATAAACTTCACTTCATACCTTGAGTCTCTTAGTAAAAAATTAACAGAGACAAGGTCAATAATAAAAACATGTCGATGCATAACAAACAAATCCAGTCTTCGAGTAGTAATCAATAGAAAAACTGGAGTGCAAAAGTGCATCTTTACAACATTTACAAAAAAGGCAAATAGTGTTGTTGATTACGTCTGTCCACTTTCACGGCAGCAGACATGAAGCAATAGACAACTGAAAAAACAGTTTAAAAACAAGTTTAATTAAAAAATACATATTTATAAAGATCTCCTCAGTGAGGCTTGGACTGACACCTCAGTGAAAGGGGTAGCAATGTCCAAGTGGCTATCCCCTACCCAGGTTTGAGAAATCTGAGCAGTGTTACAGGAATTTGGAGACACGTTCACTGGGAAACCTTGGTGCACCACCTGGTGCAGCACAATTTGGATACAGGACCCCAAAGACCTTTCAAGCAGGCCCCTTACAGAGTGCCTGAGTGAGTCAGACAGACTCTGAGGGAGGAGATACAAGAAATGTTGGAAATGGGAGTAATACAGGAGTCCAGCAGTCTCTGGGCCTCTCCAGTGGTGCTGGTACCAAAGAAGGATGGCAGCATTAGGTTACATGTGGACAATAGAAAACTAAACAGTCACACAGAGACAAATGCTTACCCCGTGCCTAGCACAAATGAAGCATTAGAGGAGCTGGGTGGGGCTAAGTATCTGACCACTACTGATCTGACCAACAGCTACTGGCAGGTGCCCTTGACTTCAACCACTAGAGAGACGTCAGCCTTTGTGACTCTTTTCAGATTATGCAAGTTTACAAAGATGCTTTTTAGAATGAAAAATACCCCAGTGACCTTCTTGAGGCTGGTAGATTATATCCTAGCTGGAGCAGGAGATTATGCCCTTGCTTATTTGGATGATATTACCATGTACAGCCATTCCTGGCAGTAGCACCTTCAGGATGTCAGGGAGGTCCTAGGCAGTCTGCAAAGAGCAGGTTTCACCATCAAGCCCAATAAATGTCAGGTGGGTATGGCAGAGAGAAGTCTCCTACCTGGGACATAGAGTGAGGAGTGGTAAGTTCGGGCCCGAACCCATCAAAGTGGAAGCTATTCGGGCATGGTCTGCCCCTGTTACCAAAAAGCAGGTGAGGGCATTCTTGGGGCAGCTGGGTAATATAGAAGGTTTGTTCTCAGCTATAGTGCAATAGCTGCTTCCATCACAGACCTGATGAGGAAAAACAGGCCGTATAAGGTGGTATGGACCCCAGCCTGTGAGCAGGCATTCCAAAAGTTTAAAGGGGCTTTGGGAGGAACGTCTGTGCTAGCCAGTTTTGATTACAGCAAATAATTTGTTGTGGAGGTGGATGCTTTGAACCATGGGGTGGGAGCTGTTCTCAGCCAGGCTTCCTCAGAGGGAGAAGAGAACCCTGTTGTATATCTCAGCCATAGAATCCAACCCAGGGAGGAATGTTATGCATCTGTAGAAAAATAATGTTTGGTCATAGTATAAGCACTGGAAAAACTTCAGGCCTATCTTTATTGAAGGAAATTCACTGTGGTTACAGACCACACTCCCTTAACATGGCTACAGCCAGTCAGTCAGCAAAATGCCAAGCTACTGAGGTAGAACCTAGAGTTGCAGGCATATGATATGACAATGCAGCACTGTAGTGGGGTCAGCAATGCCAATACAGATGGTCGCTCAAGACAGGGTATGGGTTAATGTGCTCCCATCAAGCTCATTCTTCTCAAGCAATGTTTCTCCAGGGTCACTTGAAAAACTAGCTTGAGTCTTCAAAGGGGGACAGATGTGATGATGTGAGGTAGTGCCTGCTATGCTAGGAATACTAGGGCAGTGGATGTGTAACATATGACAGCATAGCCAGCTGGAGATTTGTAAAGAATTATATGTCATTTGAATATCAAATTGATTTGTACAGTACTTGCATTAAAAATGTATTTGTAAAACTGATTATGTTAAAAATGTATCAACAGTGGGTCCTGTTGGATAAAAAAGAAATATACATGTATGTCAGGCTGTATTGTTGTAAATGCTGAAAAGTATATTTTTTAACAGAGGATACTGGAAGTGAATGGGTTAAGGTCAGCCGAGCTAACCTTAAGAAAATAGCCTGAAGTTAAATGACTTGGTTTAGGCCATAAATATTCTATCTCACTGGTCTGAATACAGCCAAAAATGCAATGTCTATGAAAAGTCTTTCTGCAGGAAAGTTAGAACTGTTGGAATTGTTTTATAGTTTCAGGATGCTGTATTAAGCCTTTAGCGAAGTTTTATGTGTGTATTGTGACACGTCTGTGCCAAATCCCGGCTCACTTGCTAGTGAGAAGGTAGTGTGGGAACAACAGAGTCAGGTGACCAGCTGTGATGTCATTATGTAGCCAGCACTGAATTTGTATTTAGATACTAATGAGAGATGTGATAGTAGCACTCAGCACTCTGTTGTTGGAACTGACAACAAAGACACTCATCCATTTCATCTTGCCTTACTCTAGCAAGTAAGTAGGGAACAGTAATTCTTCAATCAGTTAGGAAAATATAGTGAGATTAGTTAAATATTGTTTTTCTGCATCTGTCTGAATCTTTCCATCAGTGTTGTTTTTATATTTCCTGTGAACTGAAACTCTCATGTTTATTGTGAATAGCTATTCAGTATTGTCATATTTATTTTTAATAACCTCTCATTGTGGCTAGTCTTTTAGAAAATATTTTAACCTTTGAAGGCACTTGCATTTATTTTATGGCATTGTGGCTTCACATTTTTGAAAGTCTTGCTGCATGGAAACACTACCATTTGTATAAGTATTAATTTTACTAAGTATATTTGGGTACCCTGGTAAGAGCCCTAGAGTAGGTGGCTTTGTGGTGTTCTGGTGGCAGTATCTACCTTATTGTCTGGGTGGAGTTAGCATAGCAGGTAAATCTGTGCCAGCCTTTCCCAGGTGTGTGTGCATGTGAAAATCTCAAAGAGTGTGCCTGTCAGCAACTTGGAACAGGAACACAGAGCACTAATTTCACACAGAGGGTGGTGGAGGACTTGGCTTGGAGCACCTGGCTGAGGACTCAACTCACAGGTGGTCAGTGTGGAGTCTTACTTGGGGTCTGGAGAGGAAGTCCAGCCCCAGGACTGAAGTGTGCATTCCTCTGTAAGGAAATTGCACTCAGTGCAGAGAGCTGCATCCTAAAATACTGTGTGTGACTATTTTTCTCTCAAAATGAACATTCTCCGCTGGTGTCTTTGGTGAGGATTAAGGCTCTTTGATCACTGTTCAAGAGGTTGGAAGTCACATTTTATAACAAGTGGAATTATTAAGCGCTTTTGTCCAAAGTATATTTTACATCAGACATCATGCGAACAAACACAATAAATAGCTGATCAGACTTATCTATATATATATATATATATATATATATATATATATATATATATATATATATATGCATATCTATATATATATATATGGATTTACTTACAAATATCATATTCCTATATCACCAAACTTCAAATTATCAAGATCATAATGTCATAAGTTTGCATTACAAAAAGTTAAAATGTTCAAGTGTGAGAATGTTGAGATGGATTAGTGCAATGGTGTTTGCTGAAATAGTGCGTGGTCTCTTTAAGATTTTAAAGTATGTGAAAATCAATGTGGTGGATGTTTCTTTGTTACGTGATGGTGTTGCCAGTGAAGTTTTTGGAAATGTATTGTTGAAACAAGAAGAATAACTTATAACATTTACACATATGTGTTAGGTAGATAACAAAGTAGAGAATAGTAACGAAACACCAAAAACTGAATAAAGAACAAATAAGTTCCAGCAACTATTGAATCCACTCACTTGATTTAATTAAAAAAATAAATAACTTTTAACCACTTTTCATCTGCTTAGTGGCAAACTTCACCAGAAATTACAACTCCACAAAGGAAGAACATTTAAATAAAGACTTAGACCAAAAAAAGTGGGACAAATAATCAATTAACAAATACAACTGAAAAAAATTTCAATCAGTGTATATATAAACAACCTTATTCATAAAAGTATATACTAAAGTAACTTAAAGTATAATGTAAATCTATCAAAAAATGTATACATTACTCAGCATTCATATGGAATACTAACCCTAAATAAATTTGTATAATCCGATAAAACCTTAAAAGAACTATTACCTTTGTAGACTCCTTAGTTTAAGGATACTACTTATTGAACATGCCTCATTTAATCCAGGAACATTGCATGCATCCAGTTTTATTTGCCACTTAAGTTCCAACTCCTCTAGTTTAAAAGTAAAAGGGCCTCCTCTAAAATCATGTTTAACACTGTCAATAGCTAAAAATTTAAAGCAATGGTTCCTATTCGAGTAAACATGTTTAGCAAGTGCATTGTCAAGTTTGTTACGACTTATAGCATATAAGTGTTCATACATCCTGTCACGGACTCTGCGCTCCGTTTTCCCCACATACAATGCAGAACACTGTGTACATCTAGCTAAATAGACAATAGCACTTGAATTACAGTTAAACTTTGCTTGTAAGCTATATTTATAACCATTGATTGTGAAATAATTGGTCACATCTACATGTTTGCAAAAATTGCAGTTCTCATCAAGTGCTATTGTCTATTTAGCTAGATGTACACAGTGTTTTGCATTCTATGTGGGGAAAATGGAGCGGAGGCTACGTGACAGGATTTATGAACACTTATATGCTATAAGTCGTAACAAACTTGACAATGCACTTGCTAAACATGTTTACTCGAATAGGAACCATTACTTTAAATTTTTAGCTATTGACAGTGTTAAACATGATTTTAGAGGAGGCCCTTTTACTTTTATACTAGAGGAGTTGGAACTTAAGTGGCAAATAAAACTGGATGCATGCAATGTTCCTGGATTAAATGAGGCATGTTCAATAAGTAGTATCCTTAAACTAAGGAGTCTACAAAGGTAATAGTTCATTTAAGGTTTTATCGGCTTATGCAAATTTAGGGTTAGTATTCCATATGAATGCTGAGTAATGTATACATTTTTTTGATAGATTTACATTATACTCTAAGTTATTTTAGTATATACTTTTATGAATAAGGTTGTTTATATATACACTGATTGAAAGTTTTTTCAGCTGTATTTGTTAATTGATTAATTGTCCCACTTTTTTTGGTCTAAGTCTTTATTTAAATGTTCTTCCTTTGTGGAGTTGTAATTTCTGATGAAGTTTGCCACTAAGCAGATGAAAAGTGCTTAAAAGTTATTTATTTTTTTAGATAAAGTATTTAAGTGAGAAAATTGTGGTTATTCTAAGTACGTAAGTAGTGTTAGATGCACAGATAAAACTGTAAGTGTATGTAGAAGTTAAATACTGTATGAGTAGTTTAGCCTATTTTTCAATGTAGTGCAACCTTGAAGTTGGTATATTTAATTAGCAGCGGTTGTGTAGCCTCCCTTCAAATGCATAGGACATGGTAAATAACTGAAGTATTTTACTGGTTTCAATGTTCTGGCACTCGATCTTATAATGTTTTATGAGTTTTCGATATTGTGAGAGTCAATGTTTTTCTTTTTGGTAATGTAAGCTTACAATGTTATGGTCTCAATAATTTGAAGTTATGTGATACAGGAATATGATATTTGAAAGTAGATCTATGTATATATGTATTTATGGGCCTACTTTACTTACCCAAAAAACACATCACTGGCATTCACTTCAGCGAGACAAATACACCGACAAACCAGAAGACCGACATCCAGAACACCAACATTCTGACCCGAGGTAAGTGACCGGTTGGCCATCTTGTTCAACTCTGCCCCTTACCCTCACGGTAGTGCGATCTGCAGTTGGTATACTTAGTTAGGGGGGGTATGGGGGGCAAACCCCCCACACGGGTGAGTTTTGTTTTTTTTTTCAGGACGGCCAAGCGGCTACTTACCTCGGGTTGGAATGTCGGTGTTTTGGATGTCGGTCTTCTGGTTTGTTTGTGTATTCATCTCGGTGAAGTGAATATCGGCAATGTGTTTTTTTGGGTAAGTGAAGTAGATCCATATATATATATGTATATATATATATATATATATATATATAAATTAAATAAATATATATATATATATATATATATATATATATATATATATATATATATATATATATATATAAATTAAATAAATATATATATATATATATATATATATATATATATATATATATATATATGGTTTTCATTGAAAACCTTGGAACTGCATCGGTCAACAATCATGTGGTTCAATGGCAGTTTTCAAGTCAGCAGAATGTCAAACCAAAATATATTAACTACACTACATTGAAAGGGTAGTGTAGTTTGAGTATTTGTGTTTGACATTGTGCAGGGAGATTGCAGTCCAGTGAGTAACAGGGAATTAGCCCATTTCTTCACTGCACTGCGATCTCAGAGTTGGTATATTTAATGTGCAGGGGGTGGGGGGTGCGGGGTGCAAAATAGTAGAATTAACGTACCATTGACTGTAGAGCATAACAGTACGTTAATGTGCATAGCAGGAGTTGAGTGACATCACCTCTTGCTATGTCAAATACATCAAACTACGGGTGTCAATGTATTCATTTTCACCTTGGTTGCTGTTTCAAAATTCTGAATTGAGCATTTTGGGTTGACATTCTGAGCTGTAGACTGAAGCGGATTCGGATTTTCAATAGTAAATATATATACACATATATATATATATATATATATATATATATATATATATATATATATATATATAGATATATATATATATATAGTACTGCCAAGTCATATGACTAATTAACCTTTTACAACAAACAATGAACATAAAAGACAACATAAAAGTCACATTTAAAGTAAAAATACATTATAATTAAAATGCAAATACAAAAACAAAACAAAACAATTATGTATAGCTGACCATAAACTGTTTGAAACTCCATTGCAAATGCTGATGTTTCACAAATCAGTTATCTTTATTATAAGAGGTTCATAATTTTAAGATGCTTCTCAAAGATACCATGTCATTCTGTGCATTTGTGTTTAACCACACCTGCTACAAAAGTTCTCTTTACTCTAACCTCAATTCCCACAGTCCACCCCTGGGATGTATTGGGACCCTTTTTAAAATAAAAAAAAAATTTCTTGTTTTCAATGCATTTTAACCTATGAGTATATTGCATTGTTTGGGTTAGAGTTTTGAAAATCACAGTAGCATTCATATAGCCTCTTTTTCAGCATGCCCTCTATTTTGCCCACATAGTAAGAATTACATTGTTCACAGTATGCAATGTATACAACCCCTGATGTATTACAATCACATTGAGAATTCAACTTCAATTCCGTGTCGAGTGTTGTCAGTTTTAAATTCTCTCCTGTATGTATGTATCTGCACTTTTTCATACCCTTACTGGTTCTACCATTATCTGGTACATGGCTTGTTATTTCTAGTTTTTCCTTAATATTCATAGGACTTTTAAAAATAAAATGTGGTCCATCACCCACCCACTAAGTTATAAATACTTTCATCATCTTCAGGCCAAATGTAAATATTGTACAGTTATTTATATTACATTTTTTTAGATATTTATAAAAATCTTAACTAAGATATTTGCATTTCTCTTAAAAAAACTAAAAACATTTGAGTAAAAAATAAATACTTTCATCGTAATCTATACACCTATGAAGTGAATTTTTTTAGATGTTACAATAACCAAATATGTTATTCACTGGAAATATAGTTAAAGACTTTATAGAAACCAATATACTCAAATAATTAATTTCCTACACTTTTCTAGCAATCACCTTTTGTTTCAGAAGAGAAGTCTTGTAAAGTGGCAAATGATACGTGCCTCAGGATTAGTTTCCAATAACAAACAATTTATGAGTGAGTTAAACACTCTATATAAGATATTTTTAGACAGAGGTTACCCCCATTCTATGCTGAATAATATTAGAAATGAAGTGATGGGGAAAGAAGGCAAAACGTTTATAGCCCCATTATAGGACATGGACATGTTTCCTTTCTTGAACAACTAAGTGGGGAAATTACTAATAAGAATACTCACAGTGCCAAGAAGGATGATTACAAAAATACCATGTTACTCAAATATGGGGTCGAAAGTAATCAGATTAAGAGCGTAATAACAAACAACTGGAAATGTATAGGTTATGGTGAGACGTTTTGTAATTTACTGGGTGATAAATCACATTTTATTTTTAAAAGACATATTAAGGAAAAACTAGAAATAAACAACGTACTAGTTAATGGTAGAACTAGCAAAGGCATAACAAATAGCGGGACATGCAAACTCTATAATTCTAGAAACTTTTTAATTTCAGATAGAATTCCAGGGACGTAGTCTTCAACCAGTTATGGGCTACCCTGGTGCTGCAAGTACCAGGCGACCCCTTAAATTGCCCTCATTATAATCTGCCATAGCTTACAAGCAAATGAACATGAAAGAAAGAAAAACATACTACTACTACCACTACTACTACTACTACCACTACTACTACCACTACTACCACCACTACTACTACTACCATTACTACCACTACTACTACCACTACTACCACTACTACTACTACTACCACTACTACCACCACTACTACTACTACCACTACTACCACTACTAGTACTACCACTACTACCACTACTACCACTACTACCACTACTACCACCACTACTACCACTACTACTACTACCACTACTACTACTACCACTACTACCACTACTACTACTACTACCACCACTACTACTACCACTACTACCACTACTACGACTACCACTACTACTACTACTACCACTACTACCACTACTAGTACTACCACTACTACCACTACTACCACCACTACCACCACTACTATCACTACTACCACTACCACTACTACCACCACTACTACTACTACCACTACTACCACTATCACTACTACCACTACTACCACCACTACTACCACTACTACTACCACTACTACCACTACTACTACTACCACCACTACCACTACTACTACTACTACTACTACTAATAATAATAATAATTTTTTGCAAGAGCCCTAACCCCACCCTGCACTTTCTGTATAGATATTGTTGCCCCACAATGCCTTCACATTATAATTCTCACACAGTGTTTGCAGCATTTCAAGGAGAGAACAATCAGCAGCAGGAAGGGAAAATATATCTAACTCTTGGTCTGGGAGGCAGCAACCTTGGAGAGCATCAAAAACTATCATGGAACTGAGGCATAAAGAAATCATTCCAACAGGAAGTGAGCACCGACACACCAGAAATTACATAGATGCGCTTTAAACTATAAAGCTTGAACAGTTGTTATAAGAGCATTTTGTACTGCACAACACAGAGTAAACCAGTTTGTCTGTTATGAATATCAATTCACTACAGAAATATAGATGTTTCTATGCAGGTGTGGGGTGAGAGACATGAAGGCCTTCTGCAGCCACACTTCTTATGCTTTTTATGATTGAATTTTTTTAGGAAAAGCACTTTTCAGAGTATTCCAAGACAGGTGAAGAAAAGCTAGTCAAGTTTCAGTACCAAAGTTAAGTAATAACAGAAATGAACTTCTTCAGACTAGTCAAAAATTAAAACAAAAAACTTGTATAATGTTTCCATGTGGAACATGCAGCAGAGGGGGAGTGAGCAGAGATTTTCATCAGGTTTTCAAACGATTTTATTCTTACATGGAACCACTGACCTTCTGTCCAAATGTTTTCTTCCTAGGTTGAGGGTGATTAAAACAAAAAAAACAATCTTGACAAATCTCTTGGCAATGGTTTATCTCTCAGTAGTGGCATAATATAGTAATTAAAGGAGACAGCAATAAAATAAAAGCAAATGAATTCAGCAGTTAAATCCAACAGCCTTAAAGAATCAATTAACCAGAATGTAAATGTAAGCCTTAGTGACGGATTGAGGTTCGCCTCGGTTGCCTTTTTGAAGTTTCATTTCAGAGATATGTGATGTTGTGTAACAATTGGTCCTGCAGCTGCCAACATGGATTATGCCCATTTTGGCTGAAGTCTCACAGTCTAAGTTCTAGAATGGGTTCCCTGCTGTGCTGCAAGCTTGGATTTGGGGTCCTGCCTATATAATCACACAGCATGAGAGCGGTGTGCTGTCAGTCTGTGCAGTAGCTACACTGAGATGCTGTTTCTACTTACCGAGGTGAATCCTTGGCCAGAGGCTATATGTACCCTTGTGTAATCATGAATCTGACTAAATTTAACCCTCTGAAAACCCAAGGAGAGCTTCCACTAGAATTTATGCAATGTCCAAATTTTTAGCTTGCTTATAACAGAGAAAGTAGAATTCGTTTGCATTTTACCAGTGATTGTTTGCTATTGTTTTTTTTCGTTGACTGACATGTTATCCAATGTTTTTACTTCTTATCTATTAAAATATTAATCCAGTCTATTTTAAGTGCTAGTTTATGTATATGTAGAACTAGAAGTGAGAGAAGAAGCTATTACCACTGCCTCCTATCACTTTTGGCAGAGATGCAGCCTATAAGCAATCTGCCCAGCAGAGGGCAGTCAGGAAAATGTTGACATAGTGCATCTGTCTAAATTCTAGATGCTTAAAATGCACATTTAATGATTCGTTTATTGATTTGAGATACTGTGTTGTAGCTGGAAAAGCATTTCTTTCAGTTTTGGACTGCTCAGAGACTAATGAGGTGAAAAACTGAAACTGATGTTCACATAAGATTTAAGGATATACCCTATCAAATGACAGTTTTATTTACAGGGCACAATTTGAAAATCTTTAACAATGTCATTCTTCAGCCATTTGATATTAACTACAGGGCAGACACGTTTAAAACCCTTTGCCATCTTATAGGTTACAGCCAATATATGTAATTACTGCTTTGTTTTAAGTGCCAAGAAAATTGTAGTTCAACGATTTACATTCTACATTTGAACTGCAATGTCAGAGTATGAACTGTACATTATGCTCTGGACAGGCCTCAAAACTATTTTTTGTAAATGTCACAGTTAGACTGTTGAAAGACTGGAAGCAGAACAAACTGTCTTTGCTCTAGATATACCACTCTCAAAACGAATGCAACCCACACTCAATGGATTGCCAGGTTGCCTTACCAGTTGGTAAGTCAACATGCCCCACATGAAACAGATGTCTCCTTTTAGCAGGAATTCACGGGGTACTATGTAATACATGGAAAGTCTAAGAGAAGACAAAATAGTGTGCCAATGAAACTATTGTGAATGCCTGGTACTGGATCAAACTGTGATGTGGGCAGCCTGGACACGTGCATAGACCCAGACGATAACTGCTTGCTTAGGTGTTGCTGTGCAAACATTCCCTATCCTGTAGGAACAATGCTATGGTTCTGCATTATGTTTGCTTCTTTATTTTTTATAAATTCCAGTGGCAGCCAGGCAGCTAGCTTACAAATCACAACCAAACTTCCTACTGTTCATTAGCAAATGACAAAGCGAACAGCCTTGTTTTCAGTAAAGCATCACAAATTTAAAAACAACAGAGCTTTGGAGGGAACATTTGTCCACAGAAAATTAACCAGCTTTAGTTTTTTGTTCCACAAACTGAAATTTTACATTTTTCAGTCTTAAAGCAAATAGGGAACAAATATAGCAGCAGCTTGTTAAAAATAAAATCACACAGGAGACACTGGTCTTCACAGGCCTACATGAAGGCTTTACTATAACAACCAGGTAGTCCAATTCTACTTGCAGATTTAAAACAAAAAGTGAAAAAAAGACTAAATTTGCAGGGTTTTTAAATCACAATCAGACTTGCTGTAGAGGGAAGCTCTTCTCAGACTCCCAATCACTGACTTTTTCAAACACAAAGCCTTAGTCAGAGAAATTACTTGCAACTCTGGCTTCAGAAATACAAATGCTATCTATATACCAGACCGTTTACCTGCAGAATTTAGCAACACACATAAATGGAGGCACACAATCAGTCCAGCAAGCATTTAACATTCTGGACTGTTGCTTAGAATGCATATTATTATGTTTACAAAAAAAAATTAATTTGATTGTTTATGAAACAGCACTCATGGAAAACATTGCCAACTAGATAAATTTTACTACGAAAATTGTATGGCTACTTATCAGTTTGTTGCAGTCTCATGTTTGATATATTTTCTGTACTATTTCATGACCATTTGTAGTTACATGTTGTAGATCAATGTGTGTGTATGTACCTTTAAGAAGCTATCCAAGGGCTTGCAGAAGTGTATAAATACTGAGCATGTGCAAGTCTAACTGCCACTTTCTAGTAAGCTGTAGAGATGTAAGCATGTATGTATGTACGGTCTTTCAGTTAGCCAGTTTGTTTGTATTTTATGATGCTGGTATCCATCCTGACGTGTTTCTATGTATTAAAGCATCTAAACAAAATACACTGCCTGCTTGTCATCTATGTCAGAGAGAGACAAGTGACACGTGTTGCACAGAAACAATGATAAGAGACACAATTGGTATCTGTGAAAGGAAAACTATGGGATAAGCTATTATAGCTACCATTCGACTTGTTACAGTTACTAGGTAAAACAATGTCAATTGGATCAGGGACAGTAACGCCAGACTGTTTTGGATGGAACTCACATGGACTGTTATCAGAAGTCACTGGATTAGAAATTCCATCATTGTACTGAATGTTTAGTTGAGGTAGCATATCTGAAGACAGAAGAACAGTCTTTTTGGGACACTGAGCTGGCTATTCTCATTTCAGACTCACAAAGCTTGCTATCCAGAACACTACGTTCACCAGAAACCATCTGGACAGGCCTCTGATTCCATCTAACTATGGTACCTTCATCAGTTTACACCATGTAAGTCCTTGGCACATGAATTTTCTGCACTGCAAAGCCTGCTGTGTTCCAACACCCCCCCCCCCCAACTTTAAGGTGACACATCGGCCTGGTTGAAGAATAAAAACTGCATGTACAGCATAATGTCTGTCATAAAACATTTTGCTTTTCTAGTCATTTTGCTTGACTGGATTATACAGAAGGGTTCTAGACTCAAGTTTTAAATCTACCTTTATTACGTACCTCTCAACCTCTTAGCACATGAAATCTGGACAAAGCCTAAAATAATGGAGGGACAAAGGGACAAAAATAGGGACAGATTTTAAATATTGCTCTTATAAATTTAGAAAGAAAATAGAATAACAGGTTTTGTGTTAACATGCATTTTTTTGAAGCATATTAAGTCTTAAATGCAAATGTTTGTCATTAGTAATTATATAATGACTTCAGCCTTCAGTGATTTATCAAAAAAACACACATTTTATGAGGAACAGACCAAAAATATGAAGAAAAAATCAGGTCATTCTGTGAAAATCTGTACAGTTGAGAGGCATGCGATTGGTCTGTCTTCCAACTATAATTTGTGAAGAACTTTGTCCTGCAATGTTGTGTGAGTAAATCAGTATAACATGAGACTTTTGCGAGGAACTGGTTGCCTCAGTATCTTTTTTTTTTGCTGTTTGTACAGCTCTCTCAATTTCAGCATTACAATGAGGATAGTAAGGACTTGACATAGCATGAATAAAAGTATTGTCAGACTGTGAGAACTCACTTGACATGACCTGTGTACCATTGTCAGCAAGGCGTACAATAGGTATACCGTATTTTGAGAACACACAGTGATATTCATAGTCATTGCACTTATGCGTAAAGGCAATTTGTGCAGGTCATGGCTATGCTCAGCTTCATAGTAATTCATAGAGGCCAATTGTACTTATGTGCGCAGCTCTCAATAACTGCATGCAAATGAAGAATCAATGAGATTTCAATAAGAAATGGTTTACAACTTCTTATGCCAATAATCTCTGTTTCCATCTGTTTGCAATTAATAGTTGTTTTGGACACATTTCCATGCTATGCAGAGCGGCATTATAAAAGGTAAAATTGCTCTTTTTATATTTACTTTGTATCTGGTGCCGATTCCTGCTATTGCTGCCAGCCTTGCTATTTCTCAATGTGAGCTACTTTTCTTGGTTGAGCCAAAACCACTTGCAGCCACAGATATGAACAAAAAGTTACCCATTATAAGCATTGATAATAAAAACATTCTTGACATATTCAAAATGAAGAGGCATACTGTGAGGGCTTTAGTGAGTTTAAATGGCCCACAGATGGGACCTGAGAGGATATGTTGCCTTCCCATATCTGCAGATGCTAGCATATGTATAACCTTCACTATACTTGCCACGGGAGCTTTCAAGATACAGACTGGTGACATGTAAGGTGTATCTCAGGCTTCTGTTGTGAGGATAATTCAGCAGTTCCTCCACATACTCTTGACATGAATGGATCAGTATATTTATCAGCCAGTGTCAATACAAGACCGAACTAGAACCATACATGCCTTCTAAGGGGTGGCACATTTCCCTGAGTTGCTTGGTGTGATAGATTGCACTCATGTTGTCATTAGGGCCCCATCAGGACCATGGAGAAGTGGTACAGAAATAGGCAGGGATACCATTTCATGAACTGCCAGGTAGTTTCTGAAGCCTGGTAGTGCATCACCAATGTGTCTGACCAGCATCCTGGCAGTGTGTGCAGGATTCCCATATCTGTCACACAAGGTTACTCTACTGGCTCTTCCTGCATGGTAGGATGCTTAGCAGTCACTTAGTTGATATGTAATTAGTTATACTTTTGTAAATGTATTGCTTAGTACTACACTAACCCTCCCCTTGTTGTGTCTCTCCCCCTCCTTTTCTTGTGTTTTCCTGGTGATGCAGGCTATCTATTAGAGCCCTGGATGAAGACACCTATATGGAATCCTATGAGAGCTGCCAAAGAAAGATACAATACTGCATTTCACAGACACGGATTGTCATCGGGAGTGTGTGTGGCCTGCTCACTTCCATTGTTAGAATCAGTCATGAGTGCCGTTCAGTATGACCCTGCTACTGCATCCAGGATGTTTATTGTGTGTTGTAGTCTGCACGACATTGTCATGTGTCAGTCTATTAAGTGTCCCATGATGGCACTGCAGTACCCAGTACAGGTCCTTCCACAACTGAAAATCGTGTTGGTCATTAGCCGGCAGCAGATGTAAGGGACTTCATGCAGGAGGCTGGTGCGTGGTATATGGCTATGCAAAGAAGTGGGATCTAGTCCACAACTGTGGAACCATGATATTCATGTTAGTTTTACCTTCATTATAAAAAAACACACAGGGTACAGCTGATGCATGCAGTGCTATGTGGGTGCTGTGCTGTGTGGTACAAGGCCTACTGTTACTATGAATCAGATAGTCTTTCTTACCTTTAAAGAATTGTTTTTTAAAGTATAGTTACTCATGTGGTTTACATATCTTTTCTATGTATTGGCACCATATAGTCAGAGTTATGCCTGACTGTTCATTGAGATGCATGCAATGAATGGAATTGAGAGCTTTTAATGAATATGTAATTTTGTACTGCATTTCAGCATGTGTTTTGTTTAGAGACTGCATTGGAATATGCACACACTGCTTTTGCTGGAATGTTCATTACCTGATAAGTGCTATTGCACTATTTTACAGAGATGTATTGTTGTTGTATTCCATCTTGTGGTTTTCACAAGGTGCTCCCTTTCACTGGAAAGGAAAATTGTTTAACACTTCTGGTGGTATGTTCTAATGTTTCCATACTTATAAGCAAGACATATATATTTTTTTCTGTCATGGTACTGCACTTCAGATCAATTAATTCCATCACAGACACTAATCCTTGTGTCATCAGAGGTAATAGCAATCATTGTGCATAATACTGAGGGTAAACTAGCAACGGTGTTGCTGTTAATGACAGCATTTGGGTAACTTCTGTCATTATTCATTCCCCCTGTGTGAATTGTCACATGTCATATTTTTGGTAGTTGCATTGTGCACCCTAACAGGAGTTCAAATATGTGTTGCACAATGCCCCCTAAGGATAGTGTTTTTGATGGTGCCTTTGGTCATTAGGCTGGTGCTACACTCCTGAATGGGCTGTCCTTTGGTGACACATTCAACTGAGGCGCCTTCCGCCTGAGTTGGTGGTAGCTCAGCTGGATGCAAAGGATGCCACAGCACTTTTGAAAAAAAGTTCTCTATATCCCCTAATCAGTATGAAAACAACCTTAGATTTCCAATGAAAAGAGGCCACTGACCTAATGGTTCTAACCCAGTCAACAAGCATGCATAAATTAAATGAATGAATGAATGAATGAATGAATGAATGAATAAATAAATAAAAATATTAGGCTGTGCAAGACTCAATATGATAGGCAGCTTTACTGTAAATTCTAAGAAAATTGTGACTAGTAGAATAGTAGAAGCCAGGTACATTGTTGTTACTAGGATGAGGGGAAGGGAGGGGCTGCCTTGGCTACAAGTTTTTAATGGCACAATCAGCAGTTGCTTATAGGTTGAAAGAGCATTGCCATCACTAATTTAAGAAGCCTTGGGTGATGGTGTGACTTCTTAAATGAACGTATTTAGTAGATTAGCCTGTTAGTGACTGTAGCAAGGAGGTTACATAATTTACTAGGTTAGCTGTCAGTAACTGAGTATTCAAGAAGATTTTTAAGTTTTCATTTTGGTCAACAGCTTCAGAAGTTTTTTTCTTTTTTGTGGTCCGCAACTTTTGATTGAGGGAATGAAGGTCTAGGAACTGCCAAGAACCCTAACTATAGCTGTGACCAAGTATTTCAGATACCTTAAAGAAAGTAGTGGGGTCAAAACTAGAAAAAATCAAGCCATAAAAGCTGGCCTTTACCTCCACTAAAAGTTGGGTGACGGGTTTTCTGGGTTTAACTGAGCAATACAAAAAATGTGTCTACTTCTGTGACTGTTGTCTATCCTTTGCCATATCTCACAAATAAAAGTTCCTGTCAAGAAACAATAGTGTCCTGAGGCAGACTGAACATTTAATTCACTAAAATGGATTCTGTAATTTTTCTAAAGCATTCACCAAATATATTGATATATTAAACTCACAGGTGGAAGCAGGGCCTTCTCTGGTATAGCATCAGGAAGCTGAGCATCACATAAAAGAGATATTCAGCTGTTGAAATAGTGTCTAGCTATGAAGTGGACCTTCTAAACCTAGAAGTTCTGTTTATTAGAGAAGCACTTAAATTTGGTAATTGATAATGTCCCATTGCAATATCTGAGAAGGTAGACTGATGACAATATAGCTGGACGTTGTGCTGGTGAGTATAATCACTACTCCCTTTCATAATGCAGTGATGCACAGGCCCAGTCTAGACCGCAGGAACACTGGTGGGTTGTAAAATGACCACTATCCATTGTCCTGAGTCTAAAACCCCAGATTTTGTGCTGCTGAATAAAGAAAAATAATAATGTGGTGCAGGATAGGGTGAGGATGTTCTCACAGAAAAGGTAGTTAAGCAACACTCTGTATTAGCCAGTAATTATGGATCAATTAACAGTTACAGCCAAATAAAACAAAGTAGCCTGGAGGGCTACAAATCAGAAAGTTAGTTCCACAACTGGGGGATTACCCAGAAGGAAAGGCT
>NC_056746.1:1276297854-1276320354 GCF_019279795.1 Protopterus annectens | reverse complement strand
TTTGGATTGCAGTTTTGCCAAGAGTTAGTTGCACTTGGATAACCTCAGATGCATTATGCTGAGCAACTAGCCTGGAGGTGTGGATATCCTTAATGAATATGGACACACCCCCACCTTTGGTGTTTCGGTCCAGGTTAGATGGCCGAAAAGTGTGGTATGAGTTATAGCCTGGTAGTGCAGGGCTGCTGTCTGGAGCCTTGAACCAGGTCTCAGTCACTGCACAGATATCGATGTTCTCCATTTTAAGGAGTGCCTCGAGTGAGTGCATTTTGAAATTTAGACTTCTAGCATTGAGTAGCATTACCCTCAGTTTTTGCTTGCCTGTTCCTGTTATGGTGGTGAATTTTTTACTTGAACCCTGCCTAAAAAAGGCACTATAGGGGCAGCAAGAGCCTTAGCCAGTATCTGGAATCCTAGGGGTGACAGGTGCAGGCCATCTGTGGCAAAGCATCGTGGTCTGTCGACCATGTCATCCCAAGCAGGCAGATACCGGATCCCCTTTGAATGACACCAGAAGCTTAGCCAATTGTTGAAATCAGTCATTTTGTCCTTGTACTGCAGTATCATTCTGGGCGATGGCAGAATGCTACTCAGGGCTAGGGTCATACCTGCCTGGGCTACAAGATTGCAGAGCTCTTCCATGTCTCTTTTCATGTAGTCCAGGGAGGTACATCTCAGGTCATTCACACCAACATGGACAATGACAGAGTCATATTTGTACTTGTTGTGGAGTGACCTGAGTGCGTGGGTTATGTGGTGGATCCTGGCACCCGACAGGCAGCTGACAGTAACCTTCTCCTTGTTTAGCCTGGTGAGTGGGACATCAGTCTGCCTGACTATAGAGTCACCTATGACTAGTGTGTTGGGTATGTTGTTTTGCCTTATTGGCTGTGTTTGAGTGGCACACTGAATCTGTGGGCTATGTGTCATTTGGGTTGTGTTGGGGGATGGAGGTTGCTTGTGTTTCTGCTTTGGAGGTCTCTGTTGCTTAGGCAGATTATTATTGAGAGCCTCCGCGAATGTTTTTGATATATAGATATAGATATATAGACACAGACACACACACACACACACACACACACACACACACACACACACACACACACGCATGCATGCACACACACACACACACACACACACACACACACACACACACACACACACACACACACACACACACACACACACACACACACACACACACACACACACACACATACACACACACACACACACACACACACACACACATAAACATTATAATACATTAAAACATTATAATAACACAAATAAAATTTATAACAACTACACTATCTGTAGTGGGTATTCTGACCACTTTCCGTTCTTTCAAATTCATATTTGTTTAACTTCTATACTGACATGTGACTCTCTGCGTAACTGATTGTTTCTATTGTTTTACCTGGCTACTTCGCCTCAGGGTTCTACCCACTCCGTTTGTCCTTGCTTTGCTTCGGCTCACTCCGGTCCTCTACCCTGCCCCCAAATCTTACCTGCCCCCACTATTCCTAAACTTATACTTCATAGCTACACCCATACCTGCCAATCTACCTATCACCTCACCCTTACAATCCCCTCCACACAACCTATTCGTCATCTTACTTCCTAACCCCTTCCTTCTTCACACCTTCTATTAATTATATCATTCCCGTTCTAAACCATACCTCACCTCTTCACTCTCTAAAACTTTCATACACATTCTTCTCTCATTTCACTCTGTTTTACTATTTTTACCCATTTTTTAAAACAATACTCAACCTATTATTTCTACTTGACCCCATTACAATGTTATCTAGAACACTTTCCTTTGCTTCTCTCCTCCTTTGTCTCTTTCTTCTTACTCAATTCACAACTCTTAACCCTAGTACTATTCCTTGTAAGCCCACAATTGTCACAGCCATCCCATATCTTCACTCAAGCTGTTACTCCAATGCATCTTCAAACCTCTTTCCTTTACACACTCTGCTCTTCTTCATGCAAAAAATTATACCATACCAATCCACATTTTCCACCACCACCCATACCTCAATAGACTCAGAAAACATTTCCATTCACCTATCTACACAATTCTACTCAGTGGAGATATCCATCTCATTCCAGGACCCACTTCAAATAACCTGTCAACCCATCCCAACTCCTTAAAGTTAGTCACACTTAATTTCCAAAGCTTTCAAAACAAAATCTCTGATTTTCATGCCTGGACAGCCCACTACCAAACTGGCATATTGACGCCACAGAAACTTGACTAAAACCAATAATAGAATACGCTGAATTCCTCCCCCCATGTTTTAGCACTATTAGACTAGACAGACTCCACAAAAAAGGAGGAGCAGTTGCCCTTCTCTGCTCTTACTCTTGCTACTTTACTCCTTTCCCTAACACTATTTCACAATTCTCCACTGCAGAAAGTCTAATCTCATTTCTAAATAGAAATAATTCCGAAAAGGTATGCATTATAATTCTTTACATTCCCCAGGCAATAATATACCCAACATAGAAAACACCATTGACTGGATCTCTAGTACAATCAAAAATGAAATTATCATAATGGGTGATGTAAGTATCCAACATCTACTCAAAAATTCCCTCCTATAATATTAACTTATTCCACTTTACCAAGTTAATCACATCTTCTAACAGATTTAGCAAAGGTCACATGGAAAGCTGCATACCAGATTGGATAATAGTCAGTGATCCAAACAAAATCTCCTTAGCAGGCACCCTACCAAATACCCTAAGTGATCAGCTACCTGCTTTCACTCTCAGAGCATCACCCTCACTCCAAAAAGAACATCACTATAAACATACTCGGAATTTAGCTAAGTTTTCCCCTCAAACTTTCATTAACCTACTGAAACATGTAAACTGGAATACGCTAAAGAAACATTCTACTAGATGAAGCAGTAAACTACTTTAATGGCCTATTTCCAGAAACCCTAAATTCCACCCCCCATATGAAAGGGATAACATTTAAATACACTCCTTGGCTAACAAAGTCAACAAAGCAATTAATGCACACCAGAGATAACCTCTGGAAACAATGGCAGCACTCCCCCTCCCAAAAATAAAAATACAACTACCCTACAGAACTACAGGCAACTCCACTACCAAGTTAGAAAACAAATAACCAAAAACAAAAAGAATAGCACCTACAATTCCAGTCCAATGACAGAAATAACCCCCAAAACGTCTGGACAGCCATGTCCTCACTTCTAAAACCCTGACACTAAAGCCAAGCCTACTCTGTTGCCAAACAAATCATATCCAGACATAACCAATCGCTTTAACAGTAATTTCTTAAACATTATATCTAATATCACATCCGATTTCAGCAAACACCACAAAGATTCAAACTCCTTTTTGACAATCCCTGCCTGCCCCTTCCCTTCTCTCCCACACCTCCCCCTTGTCATCCTCTCTTGTGTCCACTGAAAATTCCAAAACCTTTCCATCTTCTTGCTCCCTAAAACCTATCTCTACTGCCACCATAAAATGACTAATCCTAAAATTGAAATGTGGCTCTAATGCAGCAGACAATCTGTCCACTGAATACCTGATAATAGCAGCAGATGCAGTTGCCTATCCCATTAGCATACTTATAAATAGATCTATTCTTGAAAGTTACATCCAAAATACCTGGAAAAAGAAATTTATTTTACCCCTCTAAAAAGCTGGTGGTCCCACAGATCTCTCAAATTACCATCTGATTGCTATTCTCCCCACCATCTGTAAGATTCTTGAAAAATGTATACAAATTCATAGGTTCATAGGTTCATAGGTAGGTACTAGGCTATCTGCCCGAGGGCATCTATAAACCTAGAGAGAGCGTGTTGGCTTTCGCCGCCCCATTGATTAATTAACTAAGCCTCTGTCAAGCAGAGCCAATGAAGTGATCCCAGGGGTGTATCTTCTGTTACTTATCCACTCATCAAGGTTTCTCTTGAAGAGTGTTAGTGACGGGTTTCCTAATGTAGTTAGGAATTTTGTTCCAAAGCATGGGGAGTCTCTGTGACAGGAATGTATCTCTCCAGCATGTTCTATTTAGGAGTTAATGCTCTAATGTTCGAAGCTATTGCCAAGTAAATAAACCAATAACATAAGAGCAAGGCAATGAAGAGGTAAAAAATGTAGATATGTAATCCCATATACAGTCCCATATACAGGGTAACTCAATGTCCATAAAACACAGACCAATGCGATCCGATATATGATAAAAAAGGATTTATTGCAATAGAGGTAAGCGCTTTCGCTAAAGCAGCTTCATCAGACCTTAAAACAATTAAAACAGCAATTGATCAATGTTTAAATACACAAATAGGCGGGAAAACCGAAAGCATCCCTTAAAGCTGTATACATAATAATACCAAAAACACAGTGGTTGAGTATACTATTAAAAATATATATACCCCTGTAGCATAATCAATAGTACCCATAATTTCCATACTATAAAATATAAATAACAAAGAATATAATTTATCTATTATGTTTCAATCTCCTCATTTTCAAGAGGGGTCATAAAGGAACTTTACCATTCAGCCCAGGGGACACATCGGATCTAAACTTAATTATCCAATTCGTTTCCCTAGCTTCAGTGAATGTCTCTATGTCTCCTCTCCTATAGGTTCTTGAAATCTGTTCCAAAATCCTAAATTTAAAGGAGTGACCTTCTCCTCTCTCTTGAACATGCTTAGCAAGGGCATTGTACTGGTGGCCTTTCCTGATATGGTAAACATGTTCACGAATCCTGTCTCTAAGACAGAGATTCGTCTTACCAATGTAGAACGCAGAGCATCCTATACAGGATGCTATGTATATGACATCTGTTGACATGCAATTACCATGTGCACATATGGTGTAACTGCCGAGACCTAGTGGATGTATAAATACAGGATCTGTTAAAATATATAGACAAAAGTTACACCTGTTGCATGGTGTAGAGTATGGTGGACCTGCACTACTATCTGAAGGTGTACTTTTGGGATAACATAACAGATTCTTAAGATTCTTCTTGTTCCTGTATACAAATCTAGATTTGTCTCCAATCAATTCCCTGATCTTGGGGTCTACTAATAAGACATGCCAATGTGTCTTATAGATGTCTTTAATGGAACCTATATCCTTGGTATAATATACCGGAAAGGTGACTGACTGAGTATCAACCAATGTACTAGCTCTCACATCTGTATTTCCAGTATTGACCATGTATTGATCAAAAGCACCCCTTGAAAAATATGGCTTGGCTGTGGTGTCCCTTAGTCCAGTGATGCCATTAATACCGTATCTAAGGTCTACTGAGCTGTAACTATGTGCTATTAGCATGTCTTCTAACTCATTCATACCTGTTAAATATGTAGATTCTATCGGAGTATATCTAGAAATCCGCATTGCTTGTCCTCGGACAATATTTTTATAGACATACCCAGGATGTATACTATGACGATGCAACAGTGTATTCCTGTGGCATGGTTTGCGATACAAGCCTGTGTTGACCATTCCATTGGCTAACTTCTCTACATAGATGTCTAGAAATGGAATGTTGGTATCGGACATCTCTACTGTGAAATTCAAAAAATCTATAACTGCATTAATTTCTTGGACAAAGACACTCAACTGTGTGGATGTACCTGTCCATAAAAGGAACAGGTCATCCACAAAACATCTATAAAATGGAACATGACTAATATAGAGGTCATTCTGAAACAGGTGCCGAATCTCCCATTCAGCCATAACAAGATTGGCGTAGCTATTGGCACACGAGGTGCCCATAGCTACGCCATCCTGCTGTAAATACATCTGTTCCTGAAAACAGAAAACGTTGGATTCCAATACCACTTCTAAAAAACTCAAGAGCAAATCTATATCTCTATCTGTTAGTGTCCCCAATCTCCTCAGGTATGTATCCATCATGTCCACACCCTCTGTATTAGGGATCACTGTAAAAAGAGATTGGACGTCCAGCGTCACAAAGATATAGTCTTCCATAGATGTACAAGTGCTAGTATACTGATATAAATCTAAAAGAAATTGTCTTGTATCCTTCAAGATATAACTATTCGCATCCACAACCGGTCTCAACTTACTCTCAATATAAATAGAGAGGGGCTCTGTGGACCAACCCCTACCAGCCACTATGGGTCTCATGGGTGGATGGAGGGAGTCCTTATGGATCTTGGGAAGCCCTTGTATCATAGGTATTCGATTCTTATCATAGCTAAAGAAGGCTTTGTGATTATCTTTTGAATCCTTGGCTATTTTTCTTTCAAAGTTAGCCTTGGATGATTTTATGAGGGACCTTAGTTTCTTACTAATGCTGATCAGGGATGTCTTTCCTTCTTGGGATTTGCTTTTTTTCTGAACTAGATTCCTCCTTTT
Organism: Protopterus annectens; assembly: GCF_019279795.1. NCBI lineage: Eukaryota > Metazoa > Chordata > Ceratodontiformes > Protopteridae > Protopterus > Protopterus annectens. The sequence continues at coordinate 1,276,313,964 of NC_056746.1, read as the reverse complement.
ATTGTACAATCTGTTTATGGCAGGGGTCCACCAGACTGGTTTCCTTCTCTTAGGGAAGTGAGTCTTGGTTTTGCTAGGGAAGGCATGATCCATGCATCCTTGCAGGTGCTCATAGACTGCATTTGTAAAGGATTCTGCATCTTGGGCAGCGTTATCCTTTATCATGGGGGCTGTGAAACTTACCACCTCTGTCTTAAGTAAGGTGAAGTTTGCTTTAGAAAAGTTTTTCACTGTGGTTTCCTTAATTGGTGTGGTGGTGGGGTGTGGACATCCAGAGTGATTAGTTTATGGTCTGATCTAACCAGTGACAGGTTGACCTCCGGTGCGGAACACCTGTCGCTTATGTTGGTGATGACCAGGTCCAATATGTTTTCACCTCTGGTAGGGGAGTTTACCAGCTGATACAGGGCATTTGAGTTGATAAATTCCCGGCTCCACTAAGTCTCCTCTTCAGTTTTTCCCTTGAAACTAGTCGTTGAGCCTGGAAGTTTGTACTCAAGTAGTTTTCCCAGTTAATGGTAGGGTAATTGAAATCACCCAATATCAGGGTGTTCAGTAGGACCTTCATGTTTTCCAGTGTCTCCAGAAAGGCCGATTGGTGGTCCTGGCTCATGGAGGGTGATCTGTAGCAGGCCATAATTCACATTGCAGATTTGCCCGATATTAGCTGTACATGGATGATCTCAGAGATATCATGCTGCGCCACTAACCTGGAGGTTTAGGAATCCTTGATGAATATGGATACACCCCCTCCTTTTGTGTTTCGGTCCGTGTTCTGTGGCCGAAATGTATGGTATGAGTTGTAGCTCGGTAGTGCTGGAGTGCTCTCTGGAGCCTTGAACCAGGTTTCAGTTACTGCACAGATGTCGACGTTCTCCATACTGAGGAGTGCTTCAAGCCCATGCATTTTGAGATTTAAACTCATGGCGTTGAGTAGCATAACCCTCATTTTTTTATTTGTGCTGTTTATGGAAGTGGGTTTGACTTTTGAGCCTTGCCTGAAAAAGGTACTATGGGGGCAGCAAGAGCCTTGACCAGTATTCGAAAGCCTAGGGGTGACAGGTGCAAGCCGTCTCTTGCGAAGCAACGCGGCTTGTCGAGCATGTCATCCCAGGCTGACAGACACTGGATCCCCTTTGAATGACACCAGAAGCTAAACTGAGGTATCATTGTTGGTGAGGGCAGGATGCTACTCAGGGTCAGGGTCATACCCACCTGGGCTATATGATCGGAGTGCTCTTCCATGTCTCTTTTCATGTAGTCCAGGGAGGTACATCTCAGGTCATTCACACCAACATGAACAATGACAGTGTCATATTTGTACATGTTCTGGAGTGACCTGAGTGCTTGTGTTATGTGGAGGATTCTGGCTCCCGAGAGGCAGCTAACAGTAACCTTCTCCTTGTCCAGCCTAGTGAGTGGGACATCAGTGTGCCTGACTATAGAGTCACCTATTACTAATGTGTTAGGTATGTTATTTTGCCTTAAGGGCTGTGATTGTGCTCACATTGATTTTGTGTTTTATGTGTTGTCTGGTTTGTGATGGGAGGTGCAGGTTTTTTGGGTGTCTGCTTTGGAGCTGTGTGATGCTTTTGCAGGTTTTTATTTAGAAAAGAATAATCCACGACCTTGAAGAAAGGAACCAGAACTCTGCTAAAGTCCACAAGGCTGTATTTTTATTTCTGAAGTGTTCCAAAAGTCACAGATAAAATCACACTGAAGTATTCCAAAAGTCACAGATAAAAATCACACAAGCGCTTTCGCTCAGGCAGTCCTGAGCTTTATCAAGTGAAAACAAAATGCAGTATGCAGTAACCTCCATTAAATAGCCTAGCAATTATACAATTAATTAATTAGTAAGTCTAGTACTAAGGTGTGGTGCTTTGGAGTTGGATGTTAAAAAAGTTAGTCATTATACCAACTCAAAAATGAAATGTTTGCAACAACATCTGCACTTAAATAAAAATGATTAACCATAAAAAACATTTTAAAATACCAGTTTCCTAGGTTTCAGAACATAAAAGTCTGAAGTCTGGTTGGGGTTGTAGATTGTTAAGGAATATGCTTAAAGATGTGTTTGGATTGTCAGTGAATTGTTAAAAATCTTTTCTTTTATTATTACTTTGCACTGATAAAGACATGCAATAAAATGTGCGTGAGATATTTTTGATGCCCATCCATATACCATTTCATATAGAATTTGATTTATTAGTCAGAATCTTAAAACCGTGGATGTTCAGTAATTTAATATGCTGTGTGGGGATGCTGTAGTATGAAGGGGGTCAAGTATGAGAGTTATAACCTAGCCCTCCTAAGCTTGAGGACCGGTTTAATGCTGATCATCCCATTCAGACCTGGTGGCTTCCTGCATTCAGTCTCAACTGCCATAATAGTTCACGGTAGCCCAAGGTGGATTCCCAGTCACCACCTCTTGCATCTGGCTCAACCTGTTCCAGAACTAGAAACTGAATTTTGGGATCTGGGCAGGAGAGTGAGTGTTTATAGAAGGCATTGGTTTCCTTCTTCCTGGTCATGTCATAAAGATGCTCGTAGATACGTTTCCTTAATTCCCTCTCAGTTTTGCCCACATAGAAACTTTGACAGTTGGTGCACATCCCCAAGTATACGACCCCTCTAGAGGCACAGGTGTAAAATCCAGTGGGGTGTATCTTGTAGTTCCTAGATGGGAGGTATGGTGCTGTTTCTTTAGATATGGCATGACATTGGGCACAGGCACCACATCTGAAAGTGCCCAGCCTTGGTTGTTTTACCTTCATCTTTTTTCTTTGATTTCTTTCAAATAATTCCTTTAGATTGGCCCCTCTTTTACGAACAAAACTGGGTTTAGGTGGTATATAGTCTTTTAGTTCTTCAAAGAGGGTTAAAACTGGCCAGTGATGTAAGATTGTTTCTTCCAATTCATAGGAATTTGATGAGTATGTGTGTGCAAAACTGTTAGTGTGAACAGTATCCTTGTTTTGTGTATTGTTGGTCACTGGTACAAACCCCCCCCCTAGAATTGGTTGTAGAGGGAATGTCGTGCAGATTTTACCTCTGCTGCTAGAGTTAGAAATAGTTCCAGAGGGTAACCTCTCTCCAAAAAGTTTTTCAAAAATTCCACCTCGGAATCAAAATCTTTCTCCGTACTGCATATTCTACTTGCTCTGATGAGCTGCCCCTTAATGATCCCCCTCTTTTGATATGGTGGGTGGGCACTTTCGAAGTGTAGCAAGGAGTTAGAAAATGTTGCCTTGCGATGTAGTTTGGAATGGAAAGTTTTCTGATTGTAGTCCTTGTAAAGAGTGATGTCCAGATAATGAAGTTCGTGCTGATCCACTGTGTGTGTGAATTGTAGGAAATTCGTTGTTAAATTGATGTGTATAAGGAATTCAGATAGGTTCCCTTCAGAGCCAGACCATAAAATACAGATGTCATCCAAATAGCGTCTGTAGAACAGAATGTGATCTTTCCATGGGGGTATTAGAACGAATGTATGCTCCCACATGTGCAATATTACATTTGCGTAGAAGGATGCACAAGATGCTCCCATGGCAACCCCCTTGCGTTGCCGGTATAATTCACCATTAAAAAAGATGAAGTTGTTGGACAAAACCATCTCCATCATTTCGGTAAGCAAGTTGGACATTTTGTTGCTAAGGGTTGTCTTCTGGCCTAGAAATTGGGCAAACCATTCCAAACCTATTTGATGAGGGATGCTGGAAAACAGATCTTTGATGTCCACTGTGACCATTAAGGTGTCTGGGGAGTAGCAAGAGGTGGGAATGTCCCGGAGGAAGTGCCAAGAATCCTTGCAAACGTGGGACAATAAAGGCGTGTATTCTTTAGTCATGTAATCAATAAATTTTCCCAGGGCTCAGTCACTCCACCTGCTCCTGATACAATCGGCCGGAATTGTAGTGGATTTATTCCTTTATGGGTTTTAGGTATCCCAAAGATGACTGGTATTCTGGGCTTTTCCACATGTAAGTAGTTATAGACCTTTTCATTGATGGCCTGTTGTAATAGAAGGTCAGTAAGATAGTACTTAATCTCAGCAAAGGCTATATTGATCTCATTTCGTGAAACCGTCTCGTATTGTTCGTCATTCTGCAACATAATGTGCATGTGGGCTTCGTAGTCCTCTGAGAACATAAGGACAATTCCCCCTCCTTTATCAGGTTTCATGACCCTGATTTTTTCTTCATGCAAGTGTTCAATAAAATTCATTTCTTGTTCAGAAAAATTTGGATGAAGTAGAATTTCTTGATTATTATATACTTTCCTGAAGTCATTCTCCACTAACTTTTCAAAGAAGAGAATTATTGGGTGTAGTGGGGGGTTAAAGAGACTTGTACGTTGGGCCTGCTGCATTAAGTGTTTGCCCTTTAAAAATCAAATTTAAATTTAAAGCTCTGGTAAACATTTTTAAATCTATCAGAGCTTGTGTTAAATTCATGGGTTTAGTTGGGACAAAATGTAACCCTCGGGTGAAAATATCAAAAGCATTTGTAGGAAGGTTCATGTCCGTGTAATTGTATATGGCAAAGTTGTTTCTCCTTAAAATAGTGCAGTTACCCTCAATATTAGTAGGGTTTTGATTGTGTAAACCCAGATTTGGGGCTTGGTCAGTTGTAGGGTCATCCAGGGATGTTAGGGTAGTGGGTGTGTGGTGGTTTGTTAGTGAACAAAATTCCAAGACCTCGGTGCCTGTCTTTGTCTCTGTCCCCAAACCCGGTCTGGCCGGGTTCTGCTGAAAATCCTGGTTGTTAGTACCTTCTGTTCTTCTCTGCTAGCCTTTCACTTCTTCTAAGGGGTTCCTCTTGTCTGTCATATGTGTCACTAGCCCTATCTGTGTTTGTGGTGTTGTTTTTGGAAGAAGTTTTATTGTAACCATTGGGGCTAGGGTAGGCGAGGCCATCCCTGTATTCGATGAGATCACGTTCTAATTTTCTTAGTTTTCTGTTAAGAATCTTATCACAAAAACATCAACATTATCAAAAACCTTGTCATAGTTTGATTTAAAAGCACTAAAATTAGTACTAGATGTTAACTCATTGTTTAAAGTGTCTAGCTCAGTCATTAATGCTTGTGCTTTCAGTTCATATTCCCCTACCATTAAATGCAACATCTCCAATCCAGCTTTATCAAAATCTCACACAAGTTAAAATAATAATCAGTACCATACTGAACATTGTTTGGAAATTTAAAAAGCGTAGCCCTTCGGGACACGTTTTACTCTCAGACATTCATTCAAATAGTCTATCTCTAGCTGTGTACTCCTTAAGGAGTATAATTTGTCCTTGAACAAGTCCATGCTCTGATCAAAGTTAGAAAAATTGTTAGTGTTGTTACTACCTTTAGAAAAGGTGAAGCGTTGTCCAGCCCATTTTGTAAAGTTTACATCCTTGTTTCTATGTTTCAGAGCAGGATTACTAGTTCCATTGGTCCCTGGTTGTACGTTTGTTTCAGGAGCTCTGGTAGCTTCATGGCGACGAGTAAAGTTGTTTCTTTTGGATCCGGCGCCAGACATGTCCGTGGTGGATATAGTGGAGCTTGTACCCTCTTCCGGGTCCGCAATTACTGGTAATCCAAAGTTGTTTTGTAGTGCTTGCTGCTGGTTGCAAGCTAGCCCTGGTGAAGCAGCCGTGGTGGGTTTCAGCAAGTTAGTGAGCTCCTTGAGTGCAACCAGTACTTGGTTGAACTCCGCTCTGCTCACCGGAAGATCATTTGTAGTGTTTTTCAGCATTTCAGGAGTTTCTCCTGGGTTAAAGGTTTCTTCTCCATTGGCCATGGCAGACAAGATCAAGTGAAGTAATGCACAAAACCAAAGACAAGCAAAGAATAATCCACGACCTTGAAGAAAGGAACCAGAACTCTGCTAAAGTCCACAAGGCTGTATTTTTATTTCTGAAGTGTTCCAAAAGTCACAGATAAAATCACACTGAAGTATTCCAAAAGTCACAGATAAAATCACACAAGCGCTTTCGCTCAGGCAGTCCTGAGCTTTATCAAGTGAAAACAAAATGCAGTATGCAGTAACCTCCATTAAATAGCCTAGCAATTATACAATTAATTAATTAGTAAGTCTAGTACTAAGGTGTGGTGCTTTGGAGTTGGATGTTAAAAAAGTTAGTCATTATACCAACTCAAAAAATGAAATGTTTGCAACAACATCTGCACTTAAATAAAAATGATTAACCATAAAAAACATTTTAAAATACCAGTTTCCTAGGTTTCAGAACATAAAAGTCTGAAGTCTGGTTGGGGTTGTAGATTGTTAAGGAATATGCTTAAAGATGTGTTTGGATTGTCAGTGAATTGTTAAAAATTTTTTTCTTTTTATTATTACTTTGCACTGATAAAGACATGCAATAAAATGTGCGTGAGATATTTTTGATACCCATCCATATACCATTTCATATAGAATTTGATTTATTAGTCAGAATCTTAAAACCGTGGATGTTCAGTAATTTAATATGCTGTGTGGGGATGCTGTAGTATGAAGGGGTCAAGTGAGAGTTATAACCTAGCCCTCCTAAGCTTGAGGACCGGTTTAATGCTGATCATCCCATTCAGACCTGGTGGCTTCCCTGCATTCAGTCTCAACTGCCATAATAGTTCACGGTAGCCCAAGGTGGATTCCCAGTCACCACCTCTTGCATCTGGCTCAACCTGTTCCAGAACTAGAAACTGAATTTTGGGATCTGGGCAGGAGAGTGAGTGTTTATAGAAGGCATTGGTTTCCTTCTTCCTGGTCATGTCATAAAGATGCTCAGAGATACGTTCCCTTAATTCCCTCTCAGTTTTGCCCACATAGAAACTTTGACAGTTGGTGCACATCCCCAAGTATACGACCCCTCTAGAGGCACAGGTGTAAAATCCAGTGGGGTGTATCTTGTAGTTCCTAGACGGGAGGTATGGTGCTGTTTCTTTAGATATGGCATGACATTGGGCACAGGCACCACATCTGAAAGTGCCCAGCCTTGGTTGGTATATGGATGGGCATCAAAAATATCTCACGCACATTTTATTGCATGTCTTTATCAGTGCAAAGTAATAATAAAAAGAAAAAAAATTTTAACAATTCACTGACAATCCAAACACATCTTTAAGCATATTCCTTAACAATCTACAACCCCAACCAGACTTCAGACTTTTATGTTCTGAAACCTAGGAAACTGGTATTTTAAAATGTTTTTTATGGTTAATCATTTTTATTTAAGTGCAGATGTTGTTGCAAACATTTCATTTTTTGAGTTGGTATAATGACTAACTTTTTTAACATCCAACTCCAAAGCACCACACCTTAGTACTAGACTTACTAATTAATTAATTGTATAATTGCTAGGCTATTTAATGGAGGTTACTGCATACTGCATTTTGTTTTCACTTGATAAAGCTCAGGACTGCCTGAGCGAAAGCGCTTGTGTGATTTTATCTGTGACTTTTGGAATACTTCAGTGTGATTTTATCTGTGACTTTTGGAACACTTCAGAAATAAAAATACAGCCTTGTGGACTTTAGCAGAGTTCTGGTTCCTTTCTTCAAGGTCGTGGATTATTCTTTGCTTGTCTTTGGTTTTTTGTGCATTACTTCACTTGATCTTGTCTGCCATGGCCAATGGAGAAGAAACCTTTAACCCAGGAGAAACTCCTGAAATGCTGAAAAACACTACAAATGATCTTCCGTGAGCAGAGCGGAGTTCAACCAAGTACTGGTTGCACTCAAGGAGCTCACTAACTTGCTGAAACCCACCACGGCTGCTTCACCAGGGCTAGCTTGCAACCAGCAGCAAGCACTACAAAACAACTTTGGATTACCGTAATTGCGGACCCGGAAGAGGGTACAAGCTCCACTATATCCTCCACGGACATGTCTGGCCGGATCCAAAAGAAACAACTTTACTCGCCGCCATGAAGCTACCAGAGCTCCTGAAACAAACGCACAACCAGGGACCAATGGAACTAGTAATCCTGCTCTGAAACATAGAAACAAGGATGTAAACTTTACAAAATGGGCTGGACAACGCTTCACCTTTTCTAAAGGTAGTAACAACACTAACAATTTTTCTAACTTTGATCAGAGCATGGACTTGTTCAAGGACAAATTATACTCCTTAAGGAGTACACAGCTAGAGATAGACTATTTGAATGAATGTCTGAGAGTAAAACGTGTCCCGAAAGGGCTACGCTTTTTTAAATTTCCAAACAATGTTCAGTATGGTACTGATTATTATTTTAACTTGTGTGAGATTTTTGATAAAGCTGGATTGGAGATGTTGCATTTAATGGTAGGGGAATATGAACTGAAAGCACAAGCATTAATGACTGAGCTAGACACTTTAAACAATGAGTTAACATCTAGTACTAATTTTAGTGCTTTTAAATCAAACTATGACAAGGTTTTGATAATGTTGATGTTTTTGTGATAAGATTCTTAACAGAAAACTAAGAAAATTAGAACATGATCTCATCGAATACAGGGATGGCCTCGCCTACCCTAGCCCCAATGGTTACAATAAAACGTCTTCCAAAAACAACACCACAAACACAGATAGGGCTAGTGACGCATATGACAGACAAGAGGAACCCCTTAGAAGAAGTGAAAGGCTAGCAGAGAAGAACAGAAGGGGTACTAACAACCAGGATTTTCAGCAGAACCCCGACCAGACCGGGTTTTGGGGACAGAGACAAAGACAGGCACCGAGGTCTTGGAATTTTGTTCACTAACAAACCACCACACACCCACTACCCTAACATCCCTGGATGATCCTACAACTGACCAAGCCCCAAATCTGGGTTTACACAATCAAAACCCCACTAATATTGAGGGTAACTGCACTATTTTAAGGAGAAACAACTTTGCCATATACAATTACACGGACATGAACCTTCCCACAAATGCTTTTGATATTTTCACCCGAGGGTTACATTTTGTTCCAACTAAACCCATGAATTTAACACAAGCTCTGATAGATTTAAAAATGTTTACCAGAGCTTTAAACTTAAATTTGATTTTAAAGGGCAAACACTTAATGCAGCAGGCCCAACGCTGCATAAGTCTCTTTAACCCCCACTACACCCAATAATCTTCTTTGAAAAGTTAGTGGAGAATGACTTCAGGAAAGTATATAATAATCAAGAAATTCTACTTCATCCAAATTTTTCTGAACAAGAAATGAATTTTATTGAACACTTGCATGAAGAAAAATCAGGGTCATGAAACCTGATAAAGGAGGGGAATTGTCCTTATGTTCTCAGAGGACTACGAAGCCCACATGCACATTATGTTGCAGAATGATGAACAATACGAGACGGTTTCACGAAATGAGATCAATATAGCCTTTGCTGAGATTAAGTACTATCTTACTGACCTTCTATTACAACAGGCCATCAATGAAAAGGTCTATAACTACTTACATGTGGAAAAGCCCAGAATACCAGTCATCTTTGGGATACCTAAAACCCATAAAGGAATAAATCCACTACAATTCCGGCCGATTGTATCAGGAGCAGGTGGAGTGACTGAGCCCCTGGGAAAATTTATTGATTACATGACTAAAGAATACACGCCTTTATTGTCCCACGTTTGCAAGGATTCTTGGCACTTCCTCCGGGACATTCCCACCTCTTGCTACTCCCCAGACACCTTAATGGTCACAGTGGACATCAAAGATCTGTTTTCCAGCATCCCTCATCAAATAGGTTTGGAATGGTTTGCCCAATTTCTAGGCCAGAAGACAACCCTTAGCAACAAAATGTCCAACTTGCTTACCGAAATGATGGAGATGGTTTTGTCCAACAACTTCATCTTTTTTAATGGTGAATTATACCGGCAACGCAAGGGGGTTGCCATGGGAGCATCTTGTGCATCCTTCTACGCAAATGTAATATTGCACATGTGGGAGCATACATTCGTTCTAATACCCCCATGGAAAGATCACATTCTGTTCTACAGACGCTATTTGGATGACATCTGTATTTTATGGTCTGGCTCTGAAGGGAACCTATCTGAATTCCTTATACACATCAATTTAACAACGAATTTCCTACAATTCACACACACAGTGGATCAGCACGAACTTCATTATCTGGACATCACTTTACAAGGACTACAATCAGAAAACTTTCCATTCCAAACTACATCGCAAGGCAACATTTTCTAACTCCTTGCTACACTCAAAGTGCCCACCCACCATATCAAAAGAGGGGATCATTAAGGGCAGCTCATCAGAGCAAGTAGAATATGCAGTACGGAGAAAGATTTTGATTCTGAGGTGGAATTTTGGAAAAAACTTTTTTTGGAGAGAGGTTACCCTCTGAACTATTTCTAACACTAGCAGCAGAGGTAAAATCTGCACGACATTCCCTCTACAAACCAATACTAGGGGGGGGGTTTGTACCAGTGACCAACAATACACAAAACAAGGATACTGTTCACACTAACAGTTTTGCACACACATACTCATCAAATTCCTATGAATTGGAAGAAACAATCTTACATCACTGGCAGTTTTAACCCTCTTTGAAGAACTAAAAGACTATATACCACCTAAACCCAGTTTTGTTCGTAAAAGAGGGGCCAATCTAAAGGAATTATTTGAAAGAAATCAAAGAAAAAGATGAAGGTAAAACAACCAAGGCTGGGCACTTTCAGATGTGGTGCCTGTGCCCAATGTCATGCCATATCTAAAGAAACAGCACCATACCTCCCGTCTAGGAACTACAAGATACACCCCACTGGATTTTACACCTGTGCCTCTAGAGGGTCGTATACTTGGGGATGTGCACCAACTGTCAAAGTTTCTATGTGGGCAAAACTGAGAGGGAATTAAGGAAACGTGATTCACGAGCATCTTTATGACATGACCAGGAAGAAGGAAACCAATGCCTTCTATAAACACTCACCTCCTGCCCAGATCCCAAAATTCAGTTTCTAGTTCTGGAACAGGTTGAGCCAGATGCAAGAGGTGGTGACTGGGAATCCACCTTGGGCTACCGTGAACTATTATGGCAGTTGAGACTGAATGCAGGAAGCCACCAGGTCTGAATGGGATGATCAGCATTAAACCGGTCCTCAAGCTTAGGAGGGCTAGGTTATAACTCATACTTGACCCCCTTCATACTACAGCATCCCCACACAGCATATTAAATTACTGAACATCCACGGTTTTAAGATTCTGACTAATAAATCAAATTCTATATGAAATGGTATATGGATGGGCATCAAAAATATCTCACGACATTTTATTGCATGTCTTTATCAGTGCAAAGTAATAATAAAGAAAAAAATTTTAACAATTCACTGACAATCCAAACACATCTTTAAGCATATTCCTTAACAATCTACAACCCCAACCAGACTTCAGACTTTTATGTTCTGAAACCTAGGAAACTGGTATTTTAAAATGTTTTTTATGGTTAATCATTTTTATTTAAGTGCAGATGTTGTTGCAAACATTTCATTTTTTGAGTTGGTATAATGACTAACTTTTTTAACATCCAACTCCAAAGCACCACACCTTAGTACTAGACTTACTAATTAATTAATTGTATAATTGCTAGGCTATTTAATGGAGGTTACTGCATACTGCATTTTGTTTTCACTTGATAAAGCTCAGGACTGCCTGAGCGAAAGCGCTTGTGTGTTTTTATTTAGAGCTTCCGAGTATGATTTACTGTATTTATGTGTATTTTTTTGCCAGTGTTGGTTTAGTAGGTTTATGTGAGGCTGGAGGTGTGGTGCAAGTGTTAACCTTCTCCTCATGACTGTCTGTTCCAGTCTTGGGTGGAGAGACCTTAGCCTCCAGTTTGGCTGTATAATTGCATCTCTCGCATAAGTTAGTGTTTTGTGGTAGGAGGAGAGGGTTGTCTGTGTACATGAGGTAATTGTAACATTGCCTCAGGATACCCAGGTGCACCAGCTGGACCGGAGAGTGCACCTGAAGTTGCCCTTTGGTCATGCCTGAATAGTAGGGTGAGCTGCTTAGTCGCTTGGTTGGTGAGGGATGGATAAAGAGCCTTGCCCTGCTGGGCAATCAAGTGTCGGGGTATATTAGTGCTTGCTATTAGGTCTGAGAAAGTGCTGGACTGTAGGATGCTTTTTGAGTGCTTAGGTTGAGAGTTAGACTAGTTTCAAGGGAAAAACTGAAGAGGAGACTTAGTGGATCCGGGAATAATTTAACCATAGCTAACCGTTGCTGCCCAGCGTGCAAAACCATGCCAATGCGGTTTTTAAACTACTAACTTCTGGGCTGGAACCACTCTTTCAGGTACAGATGGCTGCTCAAAGTTCCTCTCTCTCAGAGGTGAACAGAGAAACTTCCCTCTATCCAAGTAAGGTATGGGCAACCCAGAAACTTGTAACACAGCCCTGAATTCAGCACTAGCCTGAAAACTGGACTATACTAGCTTAGAAAGGTAGGAAACAAGGAATGCTTTTGTTTTTTTTTTTTTTTGAAAAGATAAGGCAAAAACAATAAAAAGTACACTTAAAACAGCTTTAAATGACTACAAGCGATCAGAAAAGGCTATTGTACTTTAGTGTGTAGCATATTTCCTCAACTCCTTGACTTTCTCACAAATAATCGCATTCTGTCACCTACACAATATGGTTTAGACTGGATCACAGCAAAATGACAGCCTTAATCTCCTTCCTGGAGATAATCAACAAGGCCAGGGTTTCTCGTAAATATGTCTCATCCACCTTCTAATGTCTTTCAAAAGCTTTTGATACCATTTCACATCCCCTTCTTTTGAACAGACTGTCCCTAAATGGATACCCCTTTCATGTAACTGGTTTTCAAGTTATCTATCGAATAGGAAGTAAGCAGTCTGGTGGAATTCCTCCCTCTCTTCTTATCTACCCAACCCCACTGGCATTCCCCAGGGGTCTATATTGGGACCTCCACTATTAAGCATCTTCATTAATAATCTACATGTATCACACCCGTGGCTCTCTTATTCAATATGCAGATGATTCTACAATCATTTGCTCAGCAGACTCCATTCCCAGCCTCCAACATATTATCCAAGTAACATTTTCCTCCGTTGAAAACTGGCTTATCAAAAATCACTTGCTACTCAGTCCTAACAAAACCAAGCTACTAGTTGCTATCCCTAAGAAAAATACCCTCCTAACCAAAGACCAGCTTACTATACTCTTCCCACAACAAAACACCAATTGAATTAGTTTCCCACACTAAATTACTAGGGGTTATTATAGATGAACACCTAAGATTCGATCTACGTGTTCAACACAACATTAAGAAAAACTCACCAAAACTGGGTTGCTGTATAGGTACAAACACTTTCTTAGCCCTAATAGTAAAAAGAGCCTTGCTATCACTTATCTTCTGCCTTCTCTAACCTATGGCACTCCGTTACTCACCAACTTCCTCTCTACCCTAAAATCAAAATTAAAAATTTGCTACATAAAAATTGCTAATTTCCAACTAATGCCTCTTACTCTACACATCACTGTACAGCATTACACTCTCTAAATTGACTAAAGCTACTACACTATCTCTCCCACATCCAATTAGCTTTAGCACACAAAATAGAACACAAACCATAAGTATTTCCTGCCCTCACCACCCTATTAGTCACTACCTACCCTAAAGGTCCCTAAGATCTGAAAATCAACATCTTCTACAGATTCATAAACCAAAACAACCTGCAGGCCATGCCCTATACTCCTACAGTGTAGCAAGGCTTTGGAACTCTCTTCCTGTACCTTTTAGATCCAACCCACACATTACTCCTTTTAAAACTTCCTTACATAACTACCTCTCTTCCATTGGAGATGTAACTCCTGCTTTTAAGCCCTAACCTCTTCTTCTACCTTACCCCCTCTTCACCCTTACTACTCAATTGCTGCTAATTGTTATACATCCCAGAATATCTTATTTCCTAACACTGACCTTTACCTACACTTTATCATCTGGAAAGACATATTCGCTTTTATCTCTACTTCCACAAATTCCCTTTTATCTCTAGTTCTACTTCCAAGCAACTGGTATTGTCACTTCACAAAATGTTTCATTGCTCAACTGTGCTCAATAAGTTTTGTATGTATGTATGAACGTATGTATACACAATCATATGTATAGTGAACCTTTGAAGTTAACTTGCCTTTGTAAATTTTTTTTGTTTTTTTTCTTTTGTATGTTTTTTGTATGTATGTATGTATGTATACACAATCATGTGCAGCCGAGATAGTGCAGCAGTTAGCATTGCTGCCTCACAGCAAGAGGTTCTCTGATTTGATTCTCCACTGGAATGCCTTCTGTGCAGAGTCTGTATGTCTTCCCTGCTGTCACATGCGTTTCCTCTGGGTGCTCCAGTTTTCTCCCACATCCCAAATACATGCTGTAGGTAGATTTGATACTCTAAATGTGTGTGTGTGTGTGTGTGTGTGTGTGTGTGTGTGTGTGTGTGTGTGTGTGTGTGTGTGTGTGTGTGTGTGTGTGTGTGTCTTCTGTGGAAGGTTCATTGCTGGGCTGGCAACCTGACACTGTAAAACTCCACTGCCAATTGTTCTGTGGACCATTGTTCTGCTGTGGCAATCCTTAACCAAGAAAAAGCCAGAAGAAGATATATACACAGTCGTATGTATTTTAAACCTCTGGTTCAAAACTGTTACATGTACTTGGAGCTTTTCTCCCAGGGCCTCCACTGAAAATGGGATCTTACAGCCCAGTGGACTATCCCAGTAATCAAATGCCAATAAATAAATAAATAAATAAATAAAATATACAATCATATATATATATATATATATATATATATATATATATATATATATATATGCACTCGAGGCACTCCTCAGTATGGAGAAAATCGATATCTGTGCAGTAACAGAAACCTGGTTCAAGGCTCCAGAGAGTACCCCAGCACTACCAGGATTCAACTCATACCATTCTTTTTGGCCCCAGAACTCAGACCGAAATACTAAAGGCAGGGGAGTATCTATTTTCATCAAGGATACTCACACCTCCAGATTAGTAGCACTGCACGAGGCAGCGGAAACCATCCATGTGCAACTAACAGTAGGTAAAACTGCTTTTCAGTTTGTAGCCTGCTACAGATCACCCACCCTGTCTCAGGACCCCCACTCAGCATTCCTGAGAACATTGGAAAATATGAAGGTCTCACCAAACACCATGTTATTGGGGGATTTAAACTACCCAAACATTGACTGGGAAAACTACTCAAGTCCCAACTCTTTTGCCCAATGGTTCCTGGAGTTTATAAACTCAAATGACATGGAACAACTGGTCACCACTCCTACAAGAGGGGACAACATATTGGACTTGGTCATCACCAACATGGGGGCTAAATGTTCCACACCAGAGATAAACCCCTCATTGGTAAGATCAGACCATAAACTAATCACAATGGACATCCACATCCCATCCCTACCACCAGCCAAGGAAACCACTGTGAAAAATTTCTCAAAAGCAAACTTCACACTTCTCAAGACCGAGGTGGAAAGTTTCAAAACCCCCGGGTAAATGGAAAATGCTACCCAAACCGCAGAATCCTTTACAATTGCGCTCTACAAGCACCTACAGGAATGCATGGATTGTGCTATCCCAAGTAAAACCAAGGCTCACTCCTCCAAAAACAGGAGACCAGTCTGGTGGACCCCAGCCATAAATAAGCTATACAACAGATGGAGGAAACTATTACATGAAAAGGCAAAATCACAAAAAGGGAAGGCCCCCCTGATCGGTACTAGCAAGAAACTTCGTTCCCTCATAAAATCATCAAAGGCTAGCTTTGAAAGAAAAATCGCTAAAGACTCTAAAGATAATCACAAGGCATTCTTTAGCTACATCAAGATTCTGGGCGGCTACTCTCAGATATGCTCTGAGCTGGTGCTAAATGACACAAAATACACTGAACCCACTGACATTGCCAACATCCTGGCAGACAGGTTCAGTGCAAACTTTACCCCCCCGTCCCCCCGAAATGAGCCAGTATCTATCCCAGAAGAATGCAATCCCCCAGACATTACAGACACACAGGTGAAAGCAGCCCTCTCCAAAGTAAAAAACACAGCATCAATGGGACCGGATGGTATCCCGGGCTGCGTCTTACACGAGCT
>NC_056746.1:1276175853-1276288353 GCF_019279795.1 Protopterus annectens | reverse complement strand
CACATCTAGACAACCAGTTTCATTCAGACATTAATTTTACTGCTCACTCCTGCATATCTACACTAAATAAAACTAAATTCAACCATATGTGATAACTCAAATGAGAATTCACAAAAAATCAGATGTCTATTCTACCTTTTGAGTTACCCCATGTACATACACTAACATATATATGTACCAACAAGATTACTAGTCGTTCTTTGGGCAATCCATTCTGAAACTGTAAAACAGGATAACCAGCATGATTAACACTATGCATAGTCATTATATATTTCTAATAAAAAAAGAAAAAAATATTGGAGATTTCTGACAACTGGATCATATTCTACAGTGAGAGTCAGAACTATATGTTTTTATAACTTCCTCTTGGTCTTCTTGTGGTGTCTGGCTACTACTCCAGCTTCTAAACCAGTCTAACCCTGGATCCATCAATGACTCATTTTGGAGACTTCTGTTTACAACTCTTCACTGAGTGGGTCTTCTGATTTCTCTAGTAATTGAGCTCAGTAATGCCACACTTTTAGCTGTGGAGCATGAACTATCCTATCAGGGTGTGCATGGTGTTAGGAACTATCATTCTTAGGGCAGCTGGTCAATGTTTCTAGCTTTTGTAGCAGCTACTGAAATGACAAAAGTACATTGCCAACAATACCTGTAGTCTAAGGAGATGACCTGTGAGGCTCCTGGTAAACAAACTGGTCACAGAGGCACAGGATGTCCCAAGACACTCTCTCAGGATTGGGGTGCTAAGTCTTTGTCAGTCCATCTTATCCCTGTTAGATGAACCCTCCCAGCAGCCTAAGCCCATTACTGAGCTCTAGGTTCCAGTGGTGCAGACACACACCCCGCATTTGCACTGGTGCAGACACACACCTCGCATTTCCACTGATGCAGACACACCCTCTGCATTTTCACTAGTGCAGACACACACCCCGCATTTGCACTGGTGCAGACACACACCAAGCATTTGCACTGGTGCGGACACATACCCCCTCGCATTTGCACTGGTGCAGACACACATCCTGCATTTGCACTGGTGCAGACACACACCATGCATTTACACTGGTGCAGACACACACCCCGCATTTGCAGTGGTGCAGACACACAACCTGCATTTGAACTGGTGCAGACACACCCTGCATTTGCACTGGTGCAGACAAACACCCTGCATTTGCATTGGTGAAGGCACACACCCTGCATTTGTACTACTAATCTGTTAAGAGCCACACAATTTTTGTGTTAAAGGACTTCAACATGCAGTGTAGACCAAAGGCTAAACCAAACAAACAACGTTCAGCTATTCTGCTCATCACAATGTGGTCCATAAATGGAGGATAAGTTCTGCTGCACTGTACCACTGATGATGATGATAACTCTCATGCCACATTAGGAAATCCCACAGCAGCCAGTCCCACAGCAACCAATCCCACAGCAGCCTGTCCCACAGCAGCCCCACTGCCGCAGCAGGCTTCATTCATGTGACAGTACAGAAAGGCTATGTACCTCTGCAGAGCATGTTTTTGAGATCTCTATCAGTTCCCATCAAATAGGAGTATGTACAACCTTTATGGTGGCTCTGTATAGGTTAACAGATAAGTACTAGGCTAGCTGCCCTCATGGGCCATTTTAAGCCTAGTCAATTTACCTTTCAAATGTGAGAATCAAATCCTGTACCTTGTGAATGTGAGGTAAACACTTTAACCATGATACCAAGCCCCAACCCCATTGCCTGCATCATAGCCTCCTGCACCCGATGGGATTCATTAATATGATCAAGGAACAACTCATCAAGGGGCAGGTGACTGAGTTCTAGTCACAAAGTGGGCCAAGGATGAACTGCAAAAGCTCATCAAGAGTCATATTGACCAAGTGCTATCACAAAGGGAAAAACTCATGTATAAGGATCACAATCCTTCCCTTTCACTGGGAAAATATGATACTAGAGTTGATATATATATGGATCCACTTTGAATCATCGAATGTTCAGAACATCGAAATTCTGATCATCGAGACCAGAACTTCGATGTTCAGAACATCGAAGGTTTAAAGTGGAAGTGCCAGGTAAGTAAAATTGTAGAATTTTGGGTGTGTATGCAGGACAACAAGGTCCCCTGCATGTTGTGTGTGTGTGTGTGTGTGTGTGTGTGTGTGTGTGTGTGTGCCATCTGAGCATTGGCATTGAAGGTAGGGTACGAGAAATCTCCCGTTTAGCGCTACCGCATATAGCGGTAAATGGGAGATTTCCCTTACCCCACTGTAGTGCGATCTCGGAGTTGGAATATTACAGTAGGGGGGTGTGGGGGGTGCAGTTTATGTACTTTTTTTGTTTTTGTGTGGTTCATTTTGAACCTTCGATGTTCTGGTCTGGATGATTAGAATGTCGATGTTCTGAACATTCGATGATTCAAAGTGGATCCATATATATATATATATATATATATATATATATATATATATATATATTTAGCAGGAGTATGTTGGGGTTCACTGTAAAAATGTTTTTTTAATTACTTAGCTGCCTTTTGATATCACAGTGCAGAATTCAGGAAATAGATATCATGGTAAGCTGTTTTTTGGCAGACCTGTAAGTTTGTCACCCTAAACTCAGTGAGCTACACTCAATGAATTGGCTGTCAAATTTGTGTAGAAAAGTCATCCAATGTAGAGGCACAGGATTTCCTCACACTGTCAAATATCTTGCTTGCATTGCTAAGGTGATTCCTGCACAGGTGAGCCTGATTGTGTGATCACATGGAAGAAAAAGAAAGTATACATGAGGTATCACTGACAAACCAATCAATCATAACTTAGGCTATCTGTGGCAGGATTTACTGCATTTGTTTTCATTTTAGCCATCTCATCAGTGTGTTACAGAAAGACAGTCTTGAAGAGGTGAGCATCCTCTGTGGTCCAGTAAACAAGTCATTGATATTGTCTTCAGAATGCGGTGTAATACTTAAAACATGGGCAGATTTTGAAAACCAAGCATGTCATAATACAAAGTCCATCTATTATGTTACTCAGAACCTCTGATCCCTAAATTTGTACTCAGTGATGGCCAAACGTGGGAGGCATACAATGGAAAAATGACTTCCCAGGATCAGCTAGTAACCCCTTTGAATATCATATGGGTTACACTTAAGATCCATCATATGACTGAGATAACAACAGACGTATGGAGACATTTATATTCAAACCGGGGTATGTTACTACAGGCAGTACATATTTTTCCTTCCTACACAAAGTGGACCATCCATTAGGTAGCTCTACCTTGAAACACCACTTTTCTTGAGATTGCCCTCATCTGGAATCTGTTGTCTGGATAACTGGATAAGAAAGATTGGCAGTTTAACCTTGAAACACCACTTTTGATGGGACAGCTCTGGACTAGGATCTCAAGTCCACCACCCTGACAATTCCAAGCTAACTAGAGAGGAAAGCATGACAGTTTCACCCTGTAATGGCATTTTAGTTGTGCTAAGTTTGTTCTGGTCTGAGATCACAAGTTTCATCCTCAAGTGAAATATTTTGCAGAGAATTCCCCTGTGTTTCACCTTGGAGAAACACATTTTTTAACAGCTTTTTATTAATTTTAAAACAAATATTGTAGAAAATTATTTAAAGATAAATAGAACAAAAGCATAACTATTTAAATATATCCACAAAATCAAACAGAAAATTAAATCATTAAAATGTATCAAGTAAATCACTTAATTTTGACCAAAATCTAAACTGAGTAATATTCAAAATTCTCATGTTGGCAGTTGACAATTCTTTTACAGACATGTTTTGCTAAATGAATGAATTCAGTGGAAGAACCATTTCTAATTCTCTGTGACTATTTTTCTTGGTATAGCTAAAATGGACCAAAGGAGAGTCACCTGGACCCTAGGAATGGAATCCAGAATTGGAGCATTAAATTAGACCAAGGAGTTAGAAATTATACAATTATCTGCCCACAAAGCTTGGGCAAAATTTCTAAATTCAACCAAAAAAGGAGTTACTATTTTACAATCCAATATCATATAAAACCAGTCTATGTTAGAGACTTCATTACATCTTCAACAATTCATTTTCCTATAGATATATATTAAAGCTGCTTTTGAGTTAAAAAAAGCTCTGTGAAAAAATCTCCACTTATATCTTTTCCAATAAAGAGAAAAAGTAGATTTTCCCACAGATTTAAGAATTAAGCATTTATCTTCATCAGAAAAGGCCTTCTGGGGCGTGGCCAAGATGCCAGAGTGAGAACAGCACTTTCTTGTTGCTGTGTCTGTGAAGTAATGTTTCCGACAGGATTTTTATAATTTTATTTAAAAAAATGTGAAGATTTTACATCATAACCATTCCTTATACTATTGTAGATTATCTTCTGGGAAAAAATTCAAACTTTTATTGAATTTTCCTCACATTTTACTGTCAGAACTTCTGAAGCTGTATACAGATTGCTGAAGCCATGAGCCACTCCAAATCTTCAGTTCAAGATTCTCTCATGAAAAAAGAACTCCAAACTATAATTAGTAGCATTCAAGACCTCTCGACAAAAATGGGCAACTTGGAACACATAATGGAAAACATGAAGAAACAAAGCAGGAAACAAATCGAAGATTTGAAAGAAATAATCAAAAAACATTCAGACCAAATTGCCAGCATAGAGGAATCTGTCAACGAATTAGATGGAAGACAAATGGAGAATGATACTCAAATTAAATTTCTTCTGAAGCAAAATAATTCCTTAACAGAAAAAATAGAGGATCTAGAATCAAGATCAAGAAAAACAACATTAGAAATTATGGGATCCCCGAAAAGACTGAAGGAAACAACATCATTCTTTTTTGAACAACTGGTTACCCAAGGTATTAAACCTTCACGAGCCCCTGTCATTCGGAATCGAGAGAGCTCACAGGTCTCTATCTAATCCATCTTTCTTAAAAAATTCATCCTCAGTGAGATATATTATTGCCAAATTTTTAAATACTCAGAATAAAGATTTAGTTCTGAGAGCTGCTTGGGCAGGGAACCCCATCCAAGACAATGGAAGGAACATTAGATTTGACAATGATTATACATCTATCACTATAACTGAAAGGAAAGCATGCATTCCTCTAATCAAAGACCTTAAAAAAGATAACATAAAAGCTCAGATCCTTTGCCCAGCTAGAATAAGGATTACCTTACCAGATGGACCGAAACTCTTTAACAATCTAGAAGAAGCTACTGATTTGGTCAGAAGAAGCAATCTATTAGATAAACTAGATGACATGGAAAAACAATAATAAGTGATAGAACTACTAAGAAACTTAAAGGGAAGTAAGTTATCTCATCTTTCCCTTCACTGCCTGCAATGGACTTTTTTCTTTTAAAACATAAGAAATCAGCAAATATTACAATGTAAAATCTTTATTACACTTTAAAAAAATAGCATATTTATTGTTTTCTTTTGTTCTTCTTCCTCATATTTGTGCTTTACCATTAGTTCTTTTTTTCTTTCCTCTCTTTACTCATTTCTCTCTTTCAGTTTCTATTTTAATAATGTTTCTTATATAGAGATAATCAAGCATTTAATACTTTCTAATGTTAAAGCTTGTTGGTAGTGACTTAGCCCTTACAGGAAAACATAGTATGTTTTAACAATACATTATATATATATATATATATATATATATATATATATATATATATATATATAAAATGCACACTTAAAGAACATCCCTTTGTATGGCTTAGTAACATGCTTTCAGTAGAGAAATACAGTATTAACATTAAGTAGACAACTTTTCCATTTGAAAGGGAAATGGGGATGTGTGTCATATAAATGCAGCTAGGAAGATTCCTTTGTTTGTATTAATAGCAGTTGATTGCAGTCAATTAAGTGTGCTTATTACCCTTATTATTAGATTAAAAACTATATAATTATTCATTTAGAGTATGTTTAATGAGGTTACATTGATAGGGGTGATGTTTCATGAT
Organism: Protopterus annectens; assembly: GCF_019279795.1. Lineage (NCBI taxonomy): Eukaryota > Metazoa > Chordata > Ceratodontiformes > Protopteridae > Protopterus > Protopterus annectens. Next base: position 1,276,282,383 of record NC_056746.1, on the reverse strand, counting down.
GGGGAACACATTTACTGTAACACCTACTTAACAGTTTCTTTTTTTCTTTTAAATGCACTAAATTTCGGCTTTTAACATGTGAGCACCTGTTAAAAAGGCTTTTTCTTCAGATTGCATACTTTACTAACCTCAAGACTTGTATTGGCTCCATAAAGTTGAAAAGCTTCACTAGAACCATTCCTTGAGTGTTTCTACAGCTTCCCCAAGCCCCAAGGACACTGTATGAGTGTGGGAACTGAAAGACTGAGCTAGATGACCTTTGAACTTGTGTCGCACACTGTTTAACATCTGCGACAAAGGAAAATGGTGTCTCAGTGCTGTATAGCCATTTTTGAAAAGATTGCAGCTTAGTTAAACTCTAAAAACTGTAAGCAACAGCTTATAACTTAAAAATAAGCTGTATTCTATTATTTTAATTATGTTCTTGCATTTAAATAATTAGCTTCCTGTTTAAGCACAGAAATACTGGCTTGTATCAACCTCATAGCATTTAGTTTTCAGGAATGTGCTTCACATGTCATGTGAGAAATGATTCAATACATTATGCATAGTAGTTTCTTTTTAATACAGTTTCTGCTATGAAGTTGTTTTTATATTGCCAGTAATGTGACTTATTCACAGTTATACTATTAATGCTACATCATTATATTTACCTGCCTATTTCTTCACAATGCATGCATAACTTGCCACACATTATGTTAACTGCACTAATTTAATAAGAAAGCTTCTATAGATGTCAAATGCATTGTACATTAATTAGAGTTTGAAGGTTAATTACTGAATAGGATTTGATTTTCTAGAGCTCAGGCAGGTTTGGAGTAGTTAATACATGAGAAACTATCTCCCCATTTTTTTTTTTTGCAAGGAGTATAAGAAACACAATTACATATCTAAGGTGCCTTGTTATAATAGAGAATATAGTTTATGTAAAGATTTTATACATGAATGGTACTGTTTCTCCCATATGTATGTTGATAATTTAAAGATATGTATAAAAGTTTAGGTAGAAATTTAAATTTCTGTTGTAAGGGCAAGTATATTTCATTACTAACTAGTTGTATGTTCAGCTTTAATGACTAAAATGTATAAAACAAATCTCATTCAGTTTTACTAGACGCTGATCAAGCATGATAAACCAAACACATCTCATATACTTTTATGCTGCAATGTATATAAGTTAATAGATGGTCTCTGATATCCAATATGAGATTAATCCATAGTGGAAGTTAGGTTTGACTATAATTAATCTTTATGTCTATTGATCTATTAAATGGTATATTTAGGTACATATAATCCCTATCTAAACATCTACATCAGTGGAGTAAGATAATTTTTGAGTGGGGGGGGGTGTGGGATGGGAAATTTAATGAGATATTCTTAAAGCTCTTTAAGATCAATAAAATGCAGGACTATACAATAATATAAATCAGATACCTTAATATTGTACAGAAGAAAGAGAAGATGAGGAGGGAAGGATGAGAGTTTTAGATATAATATCAGACACTTTATTTTACACTTACTTTATGATAAATGTAAATAATAGGTTTAGTTTCATGATAAACTATTATTATCATTATTTATGTTCTTTATTTCTTTATATTTTATTTTGTATTAGGAATTGAGATATCATAATTAGTGACTTCAGTCAGATTAATCATCATAAAGTTCTATTGTTTGTTAGAATTTAGTATATTTCACTTTCATATATGCTGTATGGAGCTATGCTACATTTTTTTTGCATGACATTAGTTATTGTGAATCAAATCATATTTATACTGTTAAAAGGTTTATTCTCATATTTAATCTGTATAAGTATTTAAATGAAGGCAGAAGTACTTGATGGATATTGACGAGAGTCTTAGGGTGTGAAGATGGTGGTTTGGATGATGCATTTATCAAACCAGGAATCTATCTTTCCATGTTTAGAATTGTGTATAGTTATACTTGTTTCATTAGTTATGTTTTTGTTTTAAATTCGAGCCCATAACAAACTATAAGAATGACATTTGTTTCTTTATAAATGCATACATAAAAATGTTTATCCTTAAATATTAATGGCCTTAACAACCCCATAAAAAGAGGAAGTCTATCAAAATATTTGAAAATTAATAAAATAGACATAACATTTCTACAAGAAACACACTTTATTAAAAAGGACTTAGACAGAATATCTTTCAATGGTTACACAACACTTGCGATTTCTCATTTCCAGGCTAAGAGAAGAGGCACTATGATACTGTGGAACAAATCTTTACTGATGCCCAAAATAGTAGACACTTTTTCAGAGAAGAATGGTATGTTATGTTTAGTTGTGCTAGAGCTGAATAAAAGATACATCACTTTAGCTAGTACACATTGGATCCCTGATATCGGTGCAGGAACTGCTAATAAATATTTAGAATTAATATCTATTAAAGATAAAGGAGACATAGTTTATGCTGGAGATTTTAATTGTATTCTTACTAAAAAAGGATACCACCAAAAATGATAACTTCAAATTGTCCACTCCAGCTAAAAACTAAAAAATGTTATTAATTCTTTAAATCTCAGAGACATATATGATATAAAAGAACCAGAATCATTTAACTACACGCACTACTCATATAGATGTGGAACAAAGAAAGTTATTGACAAAGTATTAATATTTAATAGTCTAATTTCTAAACCTCACAGCGTTTTAATTAGTTCTTTCCCTTTGTCAGACCGCAATGCTCTTTTGTTCAAGATTAACATCAGTCATAAAGATACCATTGCTGGAGCCTTCCTGTGTCCTGACAGAGTGCTCTTCAAACTATCTGGAGATATACAGAGCTAAGTATATTTTTCTGGCACTTCAGAGTTGTGTACTGGTAATTGTTGTTTGACTAATTTTTATATCATTGCTGGTTGACTTCAGAGTTGTGCACTGTTATTTTTGCTTCACTGTATAGTTTTTCAGATCTCAGCTGAAGGTGTTTTCCCCCCTCCCCCTATTTTTCTGTGTCTTAAGTTGGTATAACTGGTTTTACATCCTGTGTGTTATCTGACTATCTCAAGGATTACTTGCATAAAATTAGACCCTGTTAGTAACAGCCTGTATATCATTGCTGGAGCCTTCCTGTGTCCTGACAGAGTGCTCTTCAAACTATCTGGAGATATACAGAACTAAGTATATTTTTCTGGCACTTCAGAGTTGTGTACTGTTAATTGTTGCTTGACTAATTTTATATCATTGCTGGCTGACTTCAGAGTTGTGCACTGTTATTTTTGCTTCACTGTACAGTTTTTCAGATCTCTGCTGAAGGTGTTTTTTCCCTACCCACCTTCCCTATTCTTGTCTTGTTATTTAAATTTGGAGGCTTTTTCAGTTGCCCGCCCCCATTGTAGATTTGACCTGGGACACTCCCCCCAGTCCCATCTCTTTACCTCATTCTACCTAATAGACTCCTTCTGCACTTGTTTTTAGTCATTTTTAATTTAATTGCATTTTTTTAAACTGTTTGGTCTAACATTGCTACATACTCCAGTGTGCTAGCTTGCATTGCATTTGAATTGTTTTTATTGCTGTTTTAGCTACTTTTCTGTATTATAAAAAAAAAAATCTAAGCCTGTTTCCTACCTTTCCTGTAACTAGTGTAGTCCAGATTCAGATTTGCTGTATCTAGGACTGTATCTAAGCTTCTGAGCCCCCCAAGTTTTCTGTGTTGGAGGGAAGCCTTCTAGCTTATCAGTGGGAGTGGTAAGCACTAGGTAACCTATCTACCACATAAGGAGTGGTTCTGGCCCAGAAATTGTAGTTATTGGCTGTTTGGGCAGTTTTTCCATCTCTCTCAACTTTCTGATTTAAAAGCCCGCATTTGCACTTGTTTCCCCCATTTCCTGTAACTAGTTTAGTCCAGATACAAATTCTTAGTTTTAGCACTTGAATTTGTTTATTCATGATCAGCACTTGTTCAGAAATTGTTGTAAGCACTAAATAACCTCCTAAGTACTACAGCACTCAACCTTCCTCATTACCTAGAGGAAAACAGTTTTGGTACTTACTTTTATCACTTGCTTAGATAAAAACAGCTCTTGTACTCACTTTCCTCACTTATATAGAGGAAAATAGTTTTTTTATTCAGGCATGTCCAAGGGTCAGCTCCCGGTGTTCTCTCCTGTCTATCTGATGAATCTGGACATCTTGGGGCAATGTAGAAATTGCCTCATGTACACAGACAACCCTCTCCTCCTACCACCCAACACTACAAGCTGTGAGAGATGCACTTATCTAGCCAAACTGGAGGTAAAGCTCTCTCCAACCAAGACTGAACTTGACAGTAAAGAGGAGAAGGTAAACACTTGCACCACACCACACTCATCACATAGTCTCACTAAATCTACACCACCAAAATCCACACATAGAAACACAAAAACATTTGTGGAGGCTCTTAATAATAATGTGCTCAAGCAGCAGAGACCTCCAAAGCAGAAATGCAAGCAACCTCCACCCCCCAACACAACCCAAATGACACACAGCCCACAGAATCAGTGTGCCACTCAACCACAGCCAATAAGGCAAAACAACGTACCCCACACACTAGTCATAGGTGACTCTATAGTCAGGCACACTGATGTCCCACTCACCAGACTAAACAAAGAGAAGGTTACTGTCAGCTGCCTGTCGGGTGCCAGGATCCGCCACATAATCCATGCACTCGTGTCACTCCACAGCAAGTACAAATATGACTTTGTCATTGTCCATGTTGGCATGAACGACCTGAGATGTACCTCCAAGGACTACATGAAAAGAGACATTGAAGAGCTCTCCGATCTTGTAGCCCAGGCAAGTATGACCCTAGCCCTGAGTAGCATTCTGCCATCACCCAGAATGATACCGAAGTACAAGGACAAAATGATTGACTTCAACAATTGGCTATGCTTCTGGTGTCATTCTAAAGGGATCCAGTATTTGTCTGCCTGGGATGACATGGTCAACAGACCACGATGCTTTGCCAGAGATGGCCTGCACCTGTCACCCCTGGGATTCCGGATACTGGCTAAGGTTCTTGCCACCCCTATAGTGCCTTTTTTAGACAAGGTTCAAATAACAAATTCACCACCGTAACAGGAACAGGCAAGCAAAAACTGAGGGTGATGCTACTCAATGCTAGAAGTCTAAATCTCAAAATGTACTCACTCGAGGCACTCCTTAAAATGACGAACATCGATATCTGTGCAGTGACTGAGACCTGGTTCAAGGCTCCAGAGAGCACCCCCTGCACTACCAGACTATAACTCATACCGCACTTTTTGGCCATGTAACCTGGACCAGAACACCAAAGTGGAGGTGTGTCCCTATTCATTAAGGATGTCCACACCTCCAGGCTAGTTGCTGAGCATAATGTATCCGAGGTTATCCAGGTGCAACTGACTCTGGGCAAAACTGCAATTCAAATTGTAGCTTGCTACAGATCCCCCACCATGCCCCAGGATTCCCACTCCTCTTTTCTTCATTTACTGGAAAATATTAGGGTTCAACCAAACACCCTACTAATGGGCGATTTCAACTACCCCACCATTAGCTTTGAAAACTACTCATGTACCAACCCCTTCGCTCAATGCTTTCTGGAATTCATAAACTCCAAAGCCCTGGATCAAATTATCCAAACCCTCACCAGGGGCAACAATATCCTAGATCTAGTCATTACCGACATGAGTGACTGGTGTTCTACACCTGAAGTCAATGCCTCATTGGTCCGATCCAACCATAAGCTAATCACCCAAGATATCCACATCCTGCCCCCACCCCCCATTAAGGAAACCACAGTAAAAGAATTCTCCAAAGCCAACTTCATGCTTCTTAAGACAGAAGTGGTGAACCATGACACCTATGCAGATGGACCATACAGTTATAACTACTGAATCCTACACAGTTTCACTTTGTAAACACTTACATGAGTGCCTTGATCTTGCTATCCCAAACAGAACCAAGATGCTATCCTGCAAAAAAAGGAATCCAATCTGGTGGTCCCCTGCCATACACAAACTGTACAACAGAAGGAAGAAACTGTTGCAAAAGAGAATAAATGACTGGAGGAGTTCCCTGGTCAGCCTCAGTAAGAAGCGCCGATCCCTGATAAAATCCTTCAAAGCTAATTACGGAAACAAAATCACCACTGATTCTAAAGACAACCACAAAGCATTCTATAGCTATGTCAAGAATCTCAGTGGCAACACTCAGGTCTGCTCTGAGTTACAGCACAATGGCAGTAAATATACAGACCCAACTGATATTGCCAACATCCTGGCAGATAGGTTCAGTGCTAACTTTACCCCCCTCTCACCCCCTAAAGGGCCCATCTCTATACCGGAAGAATGCAAAGTTCCTGTAATCATGGCTACACAGGTAAAAACCACACTCGCCAAAGCCAAGAACACAGCATCCATGGGACCAGACAACATCCCAGGCTGCGTTCTACACAAACTACAGAACAGACTGGCACCTCACCTAAGTACCATGTTCAATCATAGCCTCACCTCAGGCTTTGTGCCCGCTGAATGGTGCACACCGATGGTTATCCCACTCCACAAGGGGGGAGCTACCACGGACCCTGGGAACTACCACCCCATTAGCCTGATGAGCCTGGACTACAAGGCCATGGAACGTATCATCATGGAACTTATAAATAAAGACATTGGTAATCTCTAGACTCTGGACCCCACCCAGTTCAGGTTTGTAAAAGGCAGATCATGTCTCCTAAACCTGATAGACTTCTTTGAAGCAGTCACCAAAGCTGTAGATGAGGGTGAGCTGGTTCACACAGCCTAGCTAGATCTTGCCAAGGCTTTCAACACCATCCCCCACTCTGAAATTATAGATAAACTCACTAAACTAGGTATAAATCCTTAAGTCACAAGATGGGTTGCCAACTGGCTCACTGACAGAACCCACACTGTGAAAGTAGCAGACTCCAAATCTGACTTCATACCAGTAACAAGTGGAGTACCACAGGGTTCAGTCCTGGGTCCTCTCCTGTTTGGTATCTACTTCTCTGAAGTACAGGCTAACACAGAAGGTCTTTGGCTAACGAAGTTCACAGATGACTGCAAACTAGGAGCAATAATTGAAACTCCTAATGATGTGGACATCCTACAAAAGGGCCTCACTGAGACAGATGCCTGATATCAAAGCCATGGCCTCAAGCTCAATGCCAAAAACTGCATTGTCATCCCCTTTGGTAAAAACTCTGTACCCATGAACTACAACATAGGCAGTAGTATACTTAACACCGAAAGTGTGATAAGAGACCTTGGGACACAGGTGGGCAGTAGTCTCTCCTTTGATAATCACATTGCCACAGTAGTCAGGAAATCCTTGTACGTGGCACACCTCATCACAAAAGGTTTCTCATCCAGAAAAAAAAGAGGTAATTTTCCCCCTCTACTCATCACTCATTAGACCCATTATAGAGTACAACTCCCCTTTTGGTATGTACCTCAGAAGATATCTACAACAACTGGAAAGGCTGCCGAAATACCTCACAAGGGTATTACCAGCCTCAAGCAGATGCTTTATGCAGGCCGTCTCAAAAAACTCCACTTTACTCCATCGCATATTGCCTACACAGAGGTGATTTCTGCCTAACATACAAAGCTATGTCAAACCCAGAGCTTTTGGACATGCTCCAGTTAAAGAAATCCCAATCCCTCCGAGCTACATGCTCTAGGGACCTAAAACTTGTCACCACAATAAACAGAACATGCCGGAGGGATAGATTCCTGTCCCAGAGACTTCCCATACTCTGGAATAAACTACCTATCTATATCAAACAAAACTCCTCATTAGCATCTTGATGACTGGATGGGAAATAGGAAATTCACCCCAGGATCACTTCTGTGACTTTGCTCAACAGTGGCACAAGAAAATAATTTTCTTGGGAAGCAAAAGCCAGGGTACCTTTTTGGCTGGGTTTGTATAGGTGCTAGGGCCGATAGCCTAGTTCCTACCTATGAACCTATGATAGCTTGGCAAAGATTACCTGCTTACATTGTGAAACTCAATGGGTTTAAAGACTGGTTCTTAAATGAAACTAAGTCATTTCTTGCTATCAATGACAACAATGAGACTTCTAAGACTATTGTTTGGGATTCATTAAATCATATCTTTATGGTAAAATAAAAAAAAACTGGTATTTAAACAAAAAGAAACAATGGGATGATGAGCTAATAACATTAAAAACAAAAATTGATGCACTAAAAAAGAATTTAAATAGCAAAGATATAAATACAAACTCTGAGCTAAAAACATTAAATGCAAAGTATGTAGAAATCTTGAATCATAAAGTGGCTATACATCTTGAGAGGCTTAAGCTACAATCATACTCTGCAAATCCAAAAAAAATTTCATAGATTGGCAGTTAAATCAAAAAAGTCAGCTAATACAAGCTATAAAAAAAGAACTTACTGACAACACAAGGAACAAACATAGGCAAGTGACAGACTTAAAGGAAATCTTAGAAATGTTTAGATCTCATCATGAGGCATTAAACAGTGCTAATTTAGATTCTAGCGACACTCTAAAAGAAAAGTTTCTGATTTAAAAATGTTAATAAGAAAATAAGTAATGAACAAAACATCAAATTGATAAAACCAATCTCACTAATAGAAGTTAAGGAAAATATTAAAAATATTAAAAGCAATAAGGCCCCAGGAATAGACGGTATTATTGGTGAATTTTACAAACTTCTTCCTCAAGAAACTCTAAAAAGTCTAGTAGCAGCTTTTGAGGAATTTAGAAAGTCTGGAAATTGCTTCCCCTCTTGGAAATATGCCATAATCTCTCCTATTTTAAAGCAGGACAAAGATCCCAAACTAGTAACATCATACTGTCCTATATCTCTGTTGAACGTTGATTATAACATTTTCACCTCAATTCTCGTTAAAAGATTAAACTAATTCTTGCCAAAATTAATAGCAGAAGATCATACAGGCTTCATATTGAACAGGAAAGTTCAAGACAATGTCATCAAAATAATATCTTTAATAGATCTAGCGAATAAGAAAAAGAAAGAATTATCCATCATTAGTTTAGATCTGGACAAAGCTTTCGACTATTGCTTGGCCTTATTTATATAAAGTATTAGAATCATTTAATTTTTCGCCTGATTTTATAAAATTAATTAAGAATCTATATGAAAATTTGGTATCTTACATCAAAATTGGGGCTTACTTGTCCACTCAAATCAAAATATTAAAAGGGACCAAACAAGGCTGCCCACTTTCACCCCTATTATTTGCCTTAGCAGTGGAACCATTAGCCAACTACATCAGAAATGACACTAATATTGCTAGCTTTGATATTAATTCATATCACTCTTGTAAAATACAACTTTTTGCAGATGACATTCTGTTAACTATTGGGAATCTAGATTATTCAACACACCATATTATAAAATCTCTAAAAAATTTTGAAGAAATCTCAGGCTTAAAATTTAACTCTAACAAAATGAAAACTATAGTGTTAAACAAAAAAATCAGCACCATATTAGAAAAACACAGTAATTTTAACTGGAAAAATGGCACCTTCAAATATCTATGTATGCAGATAAAAACAAATTGGAAAGACATTATACATTTGAATTATAATAACCTGATAACTCTGGTTAAGGAACATTTAAGCAAGTGGAGAAAATGTTTTTCTCTATGCAAGAAAAATAATCCTTAATAAAAATGTGTATTTTGCCAAAAATGTTATTACTATTTCAGACTATAATAGTTTGACCTCCAAATAAATTAATAAAACAGCTCAACTCACTTCTGCTTAAATTTTTATGACATCCGCAGAAACCAAGAATAAGATATGATTAGCATTGTAGGGAATGGGATAAGGAGGCATTGCATTTCAGAATCTAGAACTTTATGCTGAAGCAGCTACACCTAATATAATGAGTCAGTGGTTAAGTAATAAATATACATCAAACTGGAAGAAATTGCATGAAACTATATTGCTTTCTAACTTTGATGAGACAATAAATAATGACTTGTTTACAGATAATAATAAGATGTTTGTGGTTGTAAAAGACATAATTTTTAACAAAAATAGAATTGAAAGATACCCTCATTGTATCAGCTACATATTAAACAACTTTAAAAAGATAATGAGCAGTAACTATAAGACAAGACATCTCTTATTCTTAATATTTCTGGTTGAATTGACAAGAAAATGTCTACATTCATTTAATAGATGGAAATTAATGGTGATGAAGGAAAATGGTCTAATATATTGGCACCAATTCATTGGTAGCAAGGATGTATATGACACAAATAGCCTTATAGCTAGGTATAATTATAATCAAAATGACTGGTTAAATATTCAGATTTTTAGAGTACGTCTACTAAACGAGCTCAAATCAAATCAAATGCTTGATGTTTCATTATTTTCAAAAGTAATCTCTCTTTTCTGTGAACTGAATATGACAAACCACAACACAGGCTTTTCATTATCTAGGATTTACAAAATACTAAGAGTAGACTTACACATACCAGAAGATTCTTTATATAGTTATATTGAAAAATTAAATAAAGCTAAATTTTCAGACTCTGATAGAGTCTTGACATTGAAATCAGTTAACAACACAACCTCATCTCCTTTCTGGAAAATTTCCACTTGGAAGTTTATCCATAGGAGCTACATTACCCCTCATAAATTAGCATTGATCTCACATATTAGTACTCATAAATGTTGGAGATGAGAAGAAACTTTGTGTGCTGACTGGGCACATATGTTTCTTGAATGTAAAACAGTTACAACCTTTTGGCAGGAATTTAAGCCCTTTTCAAAAGCTTTTTTGTCTGACAAATGTGACATTTCAGATTCCTTGATATTATTTAATGCACCGATACCAGTACATATTCCAAAGACACAAGTGCATCTTCTCTGGTCTCTTCTTGCAATTGCAAGGAAAATTATAACATCAAACTGGAAAGTAGAAACATCCTCTCTTTTTCTGAGTTTATTTTACTGGCCAAAACTTTATGTAAAAGAGAACTGTTTACCCTTGATTTAAGATCAACAAAAGTAACTCATAAGAAATTATCATGGATAAAACTAAAGAATTTATTAGATAAGATGTAACATATACATTGTAAATTTTGTATGTTATGGGCATTGTAAATAGTTGTGTTGCATATAGTTTTGCTTTATTCAATTTGTTTAAATGCACAGATTTCTTTGTTTTGTTTATAAAAATTCAATAAAAATTGTTTTAAAAAAAAGGCCTTCTCATTAATCTTAGTTGAGTAATTCCAAAACAGTGAATTTGTGGAACCAAACTCTTCTCTTATTATTTTATAAATTATTGATATATATGATTTATTCTTATATGAGTTGCTATTGATGCTTAAAAAAACTCAAGTATCTTTGAAATATGTTTTGTTTGAAACATATTTTTTACAAGATTGTATGGTCAATTACTATTTTCTAAACAATGTCTTGGAAGAAGATAATTTGTATTATGTAATTTATTTCCAATTAAGAATTGATGCCAAAATATTAAATCTGCATCTCTAAGGTCTAGCACTTTGTTTATATTAAAAGTTCTCAAACAACCCACAGTATATGATATAGGGAACAATAAAAACGATGAATCTTTAACTATATAATTACAATTCAGTTATTATTTATTACTCTTTCATGAATGGATTTCCAAGTGGATTGGTAAGAAGAATTTAACCACAGAGATATTAAATTGAGAATTATGGATTTATCATATAATTCTACATTCGGAAAACTTAATTCACCTTCATGTCAACTTTTAACATGCCTTTCAAATGATATTCTTGGTTTATTGGGGAACCAGAGAAAATTAAGAATAGAATTTAATTTCTTAAAAGATTTTTAGGAGGGAGAATAATCAGTGAATTTAGATAGAAAAGTATTTTATAGGATTAGGGATGGGAGGGTGGCCTAATGGTTAAGGTGTTTGCCTTACAAACACAAGGTACAGGGTTTGAGTCTCACAAGGGATACTTGGCTAGGCTTAAAATGGCTTGCAAGGGCAGTTAGCTTAGTACGAACTTATGAACCTATTATTTTTATTAAAGTAAGTCTGTCTTCCATTGTAAAAAATGCTGTTCCAATTAATAATTATTTTGGTAGCAGTGTCTATTAAATTGCTATAATTTACTGTTATTAGGTATTTTATAGTTAATTTAATTATAATTCCAAGATAATTAATTTGTGAATTGTTCCAAATAAAATTATTATAGTTTCTTAAATAATTATCAACTTTTTATTAATAAGAAAAGTTTCTGATTTATCAGGGTTAAAGATTAAACCTGACACTTTTTCAAAGTAATTAATAGACTTAGTTAAATTTTCTATTGAAGCTTCAACATCACCACTTGTTATTAAAATGTCATCTGCAAATAATTTAATTTTAGAGGAATAACTTTCATCTATTGAGAATCCCTGAATTTTGCTATTAGATCTAATAAAGTTTGTGAAAGGTTCAATTGCTAGAGCAAATAATAGAGGTGACAACGGACAGCCCTGTTTTGCACCTTTTAATATTTTGAAAAAGCTAGAAAGAAAAGAGCCAATTTTAATAAAAGAGAATGAGTTACTATATAGATTAGTTAAAAGATTTATAAAATCTAGGAAAATTCCTATTGTCTAAGTGCTTTGAACAAATAAGTCCAACTGTTAGAATCAAAAGCTTTATTTATATCTAGTCTTATTATAGTTAGTTCTTTTTTGTTTTTATTACCCAGATCTATTAAAGTATTAAGGGTGATTATGCCATCCTGAACCTTTCTATGTAATATAAAACCAGTCTCATCATCATTTATGAATCCTGACAAAATAAGGTTCAATCTTTTTGCAAGAATAGACATAAATATTTTATAATCAACATTTAATAATGAAATAGGATAGTAAGAAGAACATAAGTTAGAATCTTGATTTGGTTATAAGATAGGAGATATCAGGGAATATTTCCAGGAAGGCTGGTGGGTGACATATGTTTTACTTGTTCAAAAACCTTTACTAGGATATTTAAAATATTCTCTAGGAGTAGTTTGTATGATTCTGGGATTAGACTATCAAAACAAGGGACTTTATTTCACTTAAGATTAAATGACTTATCAATTTTGGATCTTTGTTCTTTGGTTAATTTAAACCTTATATTGTCTTTCAAAAAGTCATTGGCTATGTTGTTGAGTTCTAAGTATGTCTCTTTGACAGTAATTTCATCACATTTCCAAAAGAATTCTAGCATGTCTTTTAAATCAGTAACTTTTTTTATTTTTAAGACCTTGTTTGGAAATTATTTCGTTAATATGATTAGTATTTATCTTTTTTTAGATCTAAAAGCCAACCTGTGTAAGCCTTTTGGTTTTATTGAATACATTTGTAATTTTAACTTTCCCAGATTTATTGATATTATATGGTGAAGTAAATCAAGATATTTCTGATTTAATATTTTCAACCCAGCATTTACCGATTTGTCATAAGGTTTTAAATTGGATTTCAATTTATCTATATTAGACTGTAAAGACATTAACTCCTTATCTAACTGTTTTTTTACATATGTAGTGATTTTTAATTCTTCCATATAGCTAAGCTTTTAAAGAATCCCAGAGAATTACTTCTGAAACCTCTCCATTATTATTAATTTCAATGTATTGATCTATTTCTTTTAGACACCTTCCTTAAAGTCTTTTAAGTTTTACTATGTAAGCAGGGATTCACTGATAGCAAATCAATTACTTAGCTTTAACATTAATGTAAATGTAATAGCATTGTAATCAGATAAAGGACATGAAGTTATCAATACATTTTTAATTTTAATAAACTTCTAGATATAAAAATGTTATCAATGTTTGCCTGAGTGCCAAATCTAAGTTAAGAGAGTTAGTTGTTTTAATAGGGTCTATATCAACTTATCAACATTTGAAAATGTGGAAACACTTTTATTTGACATGTAAATGTCAAACACTGAGTTTGTCAATTGACCAAAACATCGATTTCTTTCCAAGGGAAAAAATTGTTTGGCCGTTCTATCACACCTGCCCTTTTCCTGACTGTAGTGCAGTCTCAGAGTTAGAATATTTAGCTAGGGAGGTGTGGGGGGCACAGCCCCCCAATTAAATATGTTAGTTTGTATATCAGGTTGTCTGCTGGCCTTCCAATTTCTTTCCCTTGGAAAGAAATCAGTGTTTTGGCCATTTGACAAAGTCATCATTTGACATTTTCGTGTCGAATAAATGTGCTTTCAACATTTTGAAATGTCGATATTCTGATATAGACCTGATTAAATATCATAGGTATCTCTTAAATGTTGAGAATTAATAAAACCATCTAAGTGTTTAGCTACTGAGGATAGCTTAGTAACATTATCAGTAGTTGCATCTTTAGTAGAAAGAATACAGTTAAAATCTCCTGCAATAATCACGTCACCTTTTATATATAAGGTTATAATATCACAATATTTCTTAGCCACTTTGGTTCCAATTCCAGGTAACAAATAAGAATTCACAAAAGTATAAGTTTTTTTGTCAATTTCTACTACTGTCAAATCCAACATAATATTTTATCTGAATAGGTATTTAATATTTTAGGCATAGGTAATGAATTTCTCCAAAGAATATGAGTGCCTTTCCTGTTTGATTTAAAATAAGAGTTCACAAAAGCTGAATAGTCTTTTGACATCAACCTATCTACATATTTAGATAACAAATGCATTTCTTGTAAGAAAATTATGTGAGCTTTATGCAGTTTTAAATATTTCTTTAAGCTACTTCTCTTCAATGGATTATTAAGTCCATTGCTGTTTAATGAAAGATAATTATATGTCAACATTCATAAGAACAAGTAAATGCACTGATTTAAGATGATTTAGCTTAACATATAATAACCAAGTACTAATAATTGGTGTTTTTGGGCAGATACAAAAAAAAGCAAAATTTTAAACTTATATACATTCAAACCTCCCATCATGGAATGAAAATTCCCTGATTTGATGATATGATCATACAAATCACACACCAACCAGCCCATCCCAATGTCACCAGCTTCTTAATTTAAAACAATATTATTAATTATAACTATTTAGAGCCTATTCAAGTCATGTTAAAATGAAAAGCAATATAAAGTATTAATTTGAGAAATATATATTAATATTTAATATCATAGAAACATAAAGTTGGAGATGTTAATAATAAAGAATGATTACTATGTATTTCTAAATATATTGAAAATATCCCAGAAATAATACATTTTAAATGTCTCTATTTGGTCAAAACATTTTATATAGTCATTTCTTCTAATTAATCCTACTATAGAAAATACTATAAACAGCCTAGTATTTAAGCATTTTTATGGAGGAAATAAATAAAACTGACAACATCTATAACACATTAACCTATAGACATCATAACACCATACATATCAAGATCACTTATCATAAGACTTTCAAAACTCATTTACTAACATGGTGAAAATGTGAAAGTAATAGAATATGCAAGTATAATTAAAAGGTGCTACAACTTAAAATGACATATTTGTGTATATTGTATGTGCTTATATGTACATAATATATTTACATGGATGTTTATATATATATATATATATATATATATATATATATAAAACTGTGTGTATATCTTTGTAAATTATGCGTAGATGCTTGATATACATATTAACAGTTAAGAGGGGAAATATTTTCTATGTATCTATGTATGAGAGCAAATCTACAAATGAGTGAGTGTTTCTAAGTGAATGTTTGCTTGCATTATGACTGTATGCATTTTACTATCAATACCTCTAGTATTTGGAATATACTTTTAACATCTAACTTCTGTACAGGAAGCATTATTTTATGATTATATTTTAAGTATCATGTACTTACAAATGTATTTATAGTACTTTTCATTGCCATATTCTGAAATATGCGGATCAAATTTTTGTATTCTTCATACCAATGGAAGATGAAAAATGCTTGAAATGATTTAAAAGTCAGTTTAGTATAAAATAAAATGATGTATTTCACTAACAGATGCATAATATTTCAAAGAGTTAAATCTGCTCATTAATATTATTTTCTACTAGATAACCAAGTAACTCTGAGTAATTAAGGCAACAGATGTTGACAGATTGAGGTGTTTTAAGCATCTTCACCTCTAAACTGTTTCTTACAGCACAGAAAAGAGCAGCTTATATTAAAGTATACATACAATAATGCATATAGATACTGTTATATGCAAATGAATATCTATATAGAAGTCAAATAAATATATTTATCTCAGAGCAAGTTTATAATCACTGTTAATAGTTTCCAGTCAACTGTCTGTAAAAATCATTTTGTATAAAAAACTATTTTATAGTAACCAGTGTGCAGAGGTATAAACCATATGTTATCCTATATAAGATATACTAGCTTCCTGCATGCTTGTTTTCATTGGCATTTTAGTAATGAAGTGTTCCTGTGTTTAACCTTATAGTTTTATTGCATTGATTTCACAATTGCATTTCAAGGAAAGCATTGGGACAAATGAATACTGAAGCAATACCAAAAGTTTATAGGGGTATTTATTTTTTGTAGACAGTTTGTTATGCCTTGTGTGAATACATCTGTAGACCCCCTCCTTATGAATAGACAAGTGTGGTCTGTGTAAATATGTATTTCGATTTGAGTGTTTTTTTGTGTGTTTTTGCATGTGGATGTCCTTATGTATATAGAATTGCAATGTAGCATCATTTACTTAAGTGTGGATGCTTAATCTTTATCTTACCAACTTATATAACAATATTTTAATACACTGCCAGATGTTATGTATGGCACATATTATTATCTGTTTACTATGCTATCAGCCATGCTATGCATTTGTAAGTTTTCTGTATTTCACCAACAATCTTGATGCTTAACAACCTCTTTGTATTGGGTCTATATTAAAACACCAAACATTCAAAATGTCGAGTGTTCTAATATCGAACCCTATGAATCAAAAATTGAAAACATCGAACATTCAGAAGAGCAAATTTTTTCCTAGGGAAAAAATTTGCTGTTCCAAAACACATACACACAACACAAGCACACCAAACAAACAGCAATTCACACACATACACCTAAACTCTTACACCTAACCCTACACTAATCTATACATATACCACTAACTATCCACTTACCTTAACCCAAACCCTAACCCTAAGGTCCGTCACTATCGCACAGTCACCTCACCTGTGCCCTAACCCTAACTCACCTACCCCGCCCTAACCCTCACGTCCACACAATCGCACACTTACCTGACCCGCGCCCTAACCCTAACTCACTTAAACCGCCCTAACCCTCACATCCACACAATCGCACACTTACCTGAACCTGACCCGTAACTTTCCACCACAGTGCTGAAAATACCAAAGCAACAGAAACGGACAACCAAATTCTTTCCCTAGGAAAACATTTGGTAAAATGGGTCAATATTAGAACACTCGAAATTTTGAACATTCGGTGTTCTAATATAGACCCTTTGTATTATATCTCAGGTCTTCCATTATGCGTAGATCACCCATGGTCTATGTGTTTGTTATATTTTTATGAGATTAAACCTTTAAGTGAGCCACTGTCTGTTGCAAGAAGTAGATCAGGTATTTTACTTATTGGATCATACTTAAAGAAACTATTGATGCTTGTGAAGAATCTGTATTCTGTGGAAGCCCAGGTAGAAAATACCAGATAGCCTTTGAACAATGCAACAGTTAAAAATTGTCAGAAATATAACACATAGCAAGCAAAGATGTTAATGGTTTCTGCTTGCATAAATGAAATGTGGATATGAAACACTATATTAGGTCAGTGACAATAATGGATCAGTTAAGGAAAGTAACCTTTTAAAATGTCAGGACTCACAACATAACATTTTTAAATATCAGGATTCATAATGCCAAGTCCTGAACTGCTTAGATTGAATAATCAAAAATCCAATCTGACAGTGTGTAAATATTTATGTGTGAAATATAACAGGTAGAATGTTACAGAACCAGAGAAACTGTAGAGGAAATTCCATTACTGTAATAGGTGTTTCCTTGTTTATCAGAAGTATTCTGCATGGCAGTAACTGTCTAATTCATTATTATTAAAGTTATATTGTTTTTCAGCTTATTTCATGACACATTAAAAGCAGTAATATTGTTTTAAACAAGCATTTTCATCACTATAAATGAGATATTCCTCTGTACTGTGATGCTCTGCTGCATGAATATATTATGTTTACACTGTACAAATATAAAAGATACAACTTTCACTGAACTATAATTAGGATGACCGCAAGATGTCACTAAACAGAGATTACTACCTGGTGTCTTTAAGTCTGCAGTAATCTTCTTTTTCTTAATCCCACTGCATTTTTCTTTCCTTTTCATCTTTTCATTATTCCACTTTTTAAAAGATATTGAACATAAAAACTACATCGATATGTTTTAAAATTAACTAGATTAATTTTAAATGTTCTATTTTTGTGTTTCTGATGCTCGTTTTAACATTCAAAAAGTTCACTTCCTGTAAATGAGGGTTAAAGTTCAAAATGCATTTCCTGCAGCACAGGCAGCTTGAACACAGAATCTAGACTGTTATAAGTTGAAAAAACAGCTTGAGGTATGTGAAAAAAATCTAAAGCAATTTAACTAACACTAGGTGGGAAAAGTGACTGATAAGAAGCAGTTATTGTAAAAAACAGTCAATAGCATCCTTAATTCTTTGAATACAAGCCCAAGTAATTAACAAACACCACACAAGTTAAACCTATTAAAAGAAATGTAATATATATAAATGATTTTCATGCAGCTAAAACCACTCAACACAACACCCAGTGCACATAGATAATGCTTATCACATATGACCACACTCACCAGATAGAATAACCAAAACAAAAGTAGATTACTTGAAATTATGTATAGAAATTATATATAAATTAAGTGACTTAGTTAAGCATTTTAATATATATCCCCCACACACAAACACACTTCTCTTTATGTGAGAAAACAATGTTTGAGAGGATTTAAATAAATAATAAAGAGACTTATAAGTAACATTAATATTAATATATATATATATATATATATATATATATATATATATATATATATATATATATATATATATATATATATATATATATATATCTACATACACATTTTTTTCATATACTGTCAGTACACCCCCCACCACATACACACTAATGTTAGAGAGAATTAAAATAAAATAATAAAGATGCTTATAAGTAATAGTAACATATATACACTATTTCAGATACTATACAAAATGTATTTTGATAAAGTATAAACCATTTTTTGTTTACGTTGTATTTGATAATGAAGTGTAATAGATGACAAAACTGAATACCTGCAAGAAAGCTATTTAAGTGAAATAGAAAATGAGAACAACATTACTTTTCTTTATTTTTTTTTTTACTATTTTTGTCCTTCTAAGACCAGACATTTCGTGTTGCTTGTCTCTTTAAGCTGACAAGTCCAATCCATATTTTCTGATTGATCAAAAAGTTTCTTTTTCTGAGGAAAGTACACTGCATCTTCTAGAGAATTAAAGGTTTTCTGACCTTCTGGTAAAAAGATCCTAATTCTGGCTGGAAAAATTAGTTGAGCTTTAATGTTTAGCATCTTTAAGTCTTTCATGAATGGAATACATGCTTCCCTTTTCATCATAACAGATGCAATATAGTCATTCTCAAACCTGATAGTGTTGTTATTTATTTTTATCAGAGAATTAGTCCAAGCAGTCTTCAGTACCAGACCCCTGTCTTGGCTGGAGATAAATTTTACAATAACAGATCTGGGGACTGGAGGAGTTTTCTTCAGAGTAGAAGTTGAAAGAGATCTATGTGCTCTCTTAATACCACAAGGGAGAGCTTTTGCTCAAATTTGAATTTTAGGGATTCAGTTAGTTAAAAAACTGCAACATGCTGTCTTCTTCAGCCTTTCTGGTATTCTTTATATCCTAATATTATTTCTTCTAGATCTACATTATAGGTCCTCTAGTTTGTCCACAAGCAAAGTATTTTGTTTTGACAGGAATTCTGTGTGATTCTCACTCTCTGCCATTCTACTATCCAGGTCATTTAATCGGTCTTCTATTGCTGAGATCTGTACAGTTTGTTATTTTATGGTCTCTTTTAACATTTCTGTTTGTTTCTTGAAATCTTCTTTTATATTGCCCATTTTGATCTCAAGTTTATCAAATTTAACAGAAAGCTCCTGGATACTGCCCATTATAGACTGTAGCTCTTTCTTCACCGAGTTGTCTTGAGAGGTCACTTTTGAGTGGCTCATTCTGTCACAACAGCCAATAAACTTCTGATAGGAATAAATCAAAGGAAGTTTTTCCTATCAGAAGTAGAAGTACAAATACATCTCAAATAATACAAAGCATGAGCAATATCGCCCATAGTGGAAAAATATTGTGCAGATACATTTTAACAAATTCACACAAAGTCAAAAGTTAACTTTGAATAAGCCCATTGAGATTTGTCGGATATACGAGCTTACAGAAAGGCACACAAGTATGCTTACAAATGAGAATAGCTGTAGAAGACACAGTGACAAAGCTCATGTTGATACTATGCAGCACATGGTTAAAAGAAACAGGTCCAAGCACATGGCAGCTACTGCAGGTCCTGTAACAGTCCCTGGGAAACTCCTGAGTCATTCCACCAAATTCTAGCGCATGCTCAGTGAAGCATAAGGGTGAGTCAGCAAAATCAAAACACATGCCCCCACCTAGCTTCATAGTCAACTATCATAACTATGGTGGTAATTATGAACTGGAAAAAGAAAAGTGCTTAGCTTTTGGTCAGCATTATCATTCTTGCTATAAATGGAATCATTTCAAAAGGTTTTGTAAATCAAATGAGAATAAGGCACATTATTTTATTAAAAGAGGGCATTCCAAGAGGCAAGTTGATCAATTAGAAAGTTGTGACCCTACTTTTTATGTTGATGGAGTGTCTGTGTTTGGTGAAACAGTCAATGGAGTAGATTTGTGGGTAAAGAATGAAATCTTTTGTACTGTTTGGATTAATGGGAGTCCCATAGAGCTCAAAGTAGATACTGGCTGAAAGTGTAATGTTATGTCAGTAGAAATGTTTGTTAGAGTAAAAGCTACAGAACAACTTGATTTGACAAAGTGTGCGAAGCTTATTGCTTATTATGGTAAAGAGATTCAAACTGAAGGCTCAGTAGTGCTTTCATGTTATTCTGCTGGGAACAGCTATGACTTGGAGTTTTTCGTAGTCAAGAGACACATGCAGACATTATTAGGCCTCAGAGACAGTTTGAAAATGGAACTGCTTTCACTTAATAAAGAGGTCCACCATGTAAGCTTGCATGTCAACAGCTCAAATTTCACCCAAACTATTTTTTTCTGAGTATGCTGATATTTTTGCCACCAAACTACTAGTTGTGTACTCCATGAAGTTAGACCCAGAGGTCAGCCCAGATA
Organism: Protopterus annectens; assembly: GCF_019279795.1. Classification (NCBI taxonomy): domain Eukaryota; kingdom Metazoa; phylum Chordata; order Ceratodontiformes; family Protopteridae; genus Protopterus; species Protopterus annectens. The sequence continues at coordinate 1,276,260,913 of NC_056746.1, read as the reverse complement.
TCAGATCAGCACGGAAAGTCCCAGTAGCTATGCAGAGCAGAGCCAAAGCCAAGTTAGACAGAATGGTGCAGCTAGGAGTAATTTGTCCAGTAGAAGAACCAACTGAATGGGCATCCTCCATGGTGGTAGCTCATAAGAAAAGCTCAGATTATATCAGAATATGTATTGATCCAAGAGATTTGAACAAAGCATTAAAAAGGCCTCATCATCCAATGTGCACAGTCAAAGAGGTTGCTGCCTTTATGCCAAATGTCACTGTTTTTTTCTGTCTTAGATGCACAGAGTTCATTTTGGCAAATGTTGCTTGCCTGAAAATCTTCATTGTTAATCACATTTGGTATATGCCAATGGAGAGATACACATTTCTGAGAATGCCATTTGGAATAAATTTTGCCAGTGAAGTCTTTCAGTGTGAGATGGAGCAATTTTTTTCGGGCTATCCCTGTGCTATTATAGTAAAAGATATTCTATTAGGAAGCAATGGTGAAGTCAAACATGACAGAAACCTCAAGAAATTTCTGGAAAAAGAATGTGAAGTAAATCTTAAGCTGAATCCTTAGAAGTGTAAATTCAGGCTATGAGGAGTTAGTTATGTTGCTCACTTGTTTACCAGTTCAGGCATATGACAAGAACCTTTTAAGCAAGCAGCAATTCTTGAAATGCCAGCTCCAGACAATGTTCAAGCTCTACAACATTTTCTTGACATGGTCAACTACCTAGGAAAATTCATTCCAGATTTAAGACAACTTTCAGCACCACTAAGAGAACTGATGCACAAAGATGTAATGTGGTCATGGTCAGAGCAACACCAAAGAATAGTTGATGTCCTAAAACCGAAAATTGCTAGTCCACCAACTCTCAGCTACTATGATGTTTACAAACCAGTTACTCCTTCCTGGGATGCTTCTAAGTTTGGTCTTGGTGCAGTCATTCTTCAAGAGGGTAGAGCAGTAGCCTACACATTGAGAACTGTTACCCAGACTGTTACCCAAACTGAGATGCAATATGCCCCAATTGAGAAAGAGTTTTTGGCAATTGTGTTTGCATGTTTGAAGTTCCATGGTTTTATTTATGGTTGACCAATCCAGATTGAAACTGATCACCAACATCTAGTTACTATTTTGAGAAAGCCTTTGCATACATCTCCTGCCAGATTGCAATGTATGATGCTCAAATTGCAGAAGTACAATTAAAGTTTTGTTTACACAAAAGGCAAACTTCTTTATCTTGCTGATACCTTTTTCAGACTGCCCAGACAAACCACAGAACAGCAAAACAATGAACAACTTGATTTTGAAGTCATGGATGTGAAACATCTTTCTTCCACACATCTTGTTAAGGTTAGAACTAAGTTCTCCAGAAGCTAAACCTCTTTATCTGTCGAGGATGGCCTTCAAAGCAATCTTGTTTACCAGTAGAAGTGCAACCATATTTTCCATACAGAGATGAGATTTTGTCAGACAATGGTATCGCCGTGAAAGGTCCTAAAGTGATTTTTCCAAAGTCCTTGCAACCAAAATATACTAAGATCTTGAATTGTGGCCACCCAGGAGCTGATTCTACCAAAACAAGGATGAGAGATCTAGAATTTTGGCCTTCTGTGTCAAGAGATATTAAAAAAGTACCTTCATCCTGTTCAGTCTGTAATAGTACAAAGCCGCATCAACAAAACGACCACTTCATTTAAGCCAGATTCCTGAACTACCTTGGTAGACACAGATATCTTTGAGTGGAATGATCAGCATTACTTGGTGTTAGTAGACTCTTACTCAGATTGGTTCGAGATTGACCTACTTCCCAACCTAGCTTCCAGTACTGTCATTACTAAGTTGAAACGACATTTTTCTGTCCATGATAGTCCTCATGGAGTTATTTCTGACAATGGTGCACAGTTTACCAGTCAGCAGTTCAAGAAATTTGCAGAAATGTGGGAAATTGCTCATATTATGAGTCATTCTGAATACCGTCATTCAAACGGTTTGGCTGAACGTACAGTTGAAAGTGCAAAACAGCTTTTAGAGAAATCCAGACATGACAATATCAATGTTTTTCTAAACTTGTTAAAGCTCAGAAACATTCCTCATGATAATCATCTTGGTTCACGTGCTCAGAGACTTATGTCGAGACAAACCAGAACCACATTACCAATCAGCAGTAATTTATTGGTTCAATGTCCTAAAACCAACAGATCAGTAAAAGCCCAACTGTTGAAAAAGTGTTTGTCCCAGAAGTCTTACTATGATAAAACCAGCAAGCTGCTCCGTTCTTTACAAAAAGGGGAGATAGTGAGGATGCAGACTTGAAAAGGTTTTGATTGCATCGGATTTCTGAAAAGCTTGTGTCAAGAGCCGAGATCACACATTGTGGAATCACAAGGAATGGAATTCAGATGAATGTGGAAGCATTTGTTACCGGTGTCCAAACCAGTGTTACAGCATCTTGCCTGTGACAAGGACTAGAGTTCTCAGAGTGACTTGTCCAATGTTCCTGTTCCAGAGGACATGCCATCAGCAGTCCCCATTCCTGAGAAAATCCCTGAGGTTCTTCAAGCAGAAAATTCCCCATTGACTGTCCTGTTGCTAAACCCAGTCCTAACTATTATGTCACAAGATCAGATTGCATCTTGAAAACTAGTTCCAGATACACGGCAACGTGGACATGACTGTTGTTTTTCTTTATTAGTGTCTGTATAATTGCATGTCTATTGAAATGTCATTGTTTACATGTGACAGCTCAGTAAAGAGGGAGGATGTAGATCAGAGTGTGTGATATACCTTTAAGAAGCTTTCCAGTGAGTCAACACATGCATATAAGTACTGAGCATGTGCAGGCAAGACCGCCATTTTGAGTGAGCAGCCAGAGTGAGAACATGCAAGTATGTAGTCAGTCAGTTAGTTAGATAGATAGATTGTTTATGTTTGATGTTCCTGCCATCCATCCTGATGTATTTGTATACAATAAACTACTTAAACAAACACCCAAGCCTCACCGTCTTCTTAATGCATATAAGACATGCGGCACTAGCCACCTCTTTCTTGCCCATCACACATCCACCATTTGCTATCCATCTGAGGAAAACTTCTTTGGAGTCTACTTGGGGTATAAAAATACCTATGTAAACACTTCTGGACAAAGATCCTAAATCTTCTAGACTTTGTTGCATATTTGGGAGATATACATATATCCACCATTGTCTCTGTGAATTGCTTATCCAATCTCGCTTACCAATCCTTTCTAAGCTCCTCTGATTAATTCTTATAATTATTGTGCAATATTTTATATGGTCTGCTAATTATTCCTTTTTTTAATGCCAGCTTCTGTTCTAGAGTCTATTAAAAACTCTATCAGTGCAGGTCTTTCATTTAGGACCCCCCCTATTCCTTGCTCTTTGCCTATACTATGATATCAATCCTTGATAGGGAAGGCAATCTCTAACCTGCAGCCTAAATACATTCTTGGCCTCTTCCCATTCTATTACCTTTCCCTTTCTAGTTATTTGCTCCCAATAGCTTGGTTTCTTTGCCAGTTTTCTCCAATAAATTCCAGCCCCCTCTTGCCTGTTATCTGTATCCCTGACCACAGTCATCCCTATCAGCAAAATCTCTTTTCTCCAGTCTCATGCTGGTTTGGTTCTTAAAATACTCCCTGCTATTTTATGAATATAATACTCTGCATGATTTTTGTTGTTCTTAAGAATCTGTATCCAAAATCCCAATCTCTCCTTACTTCTTGAGCTTCCTCCTCGTATCATTCTAAAAATATGCTTCTGGAGCATTTCTCCCCAGACCTCCGCTGAAAACAGGATCTGTGGAACCTAGTCGGACTTTCCCGGTCAACAAATGTTAAATAAATAAAAAAAAAATCATCATCATTCCTTTCCACTCTGAATTGTAGTTTTCTGCTTATGCTATGTATAAGAGCCTTAACTGTGTTGCTCTAAAATACCCCTTCAAATTGGGTAATCCTACTCCACCTTATTCTATTGGAAGAATCAGCTTATCTCACTTGACCCTTGCTGTCTTCCCTTCTCAGATAAAATCTTTCAACTCTTTTTTAATTGAAATCCGCAGCTTCTCCACCGGTTGATAAAAATATGCCTAACCTGAGTATAAGACTAAAGTGTCTAAAAATATTTTAATTGCTTGTATCTTAGTATCCATATCCATATAACAAAACTTTCAGTTTCTTAATTTTTGTATTATCTTCTGTTTAGTCTCTTCTCACATATCCTTAGCTGCCATAACAGAGTAATTTCTAATCCAGAGTCCTAAAAACTTCATTTTATCATGTCCCCATAGATATAGATATTGTTGGACCAATTTGTGTGTGGGTACATAATTTACTGCTATTGCCTTTGTTTTAGCTTCATTAATTTTGTATCCTGAGAAGATTTGGAACTGTCTTAAAATGTTCCACAAAAATGTAATGTCTCTGCCTGGCTTTGTCATGTAGAAAATAATATCATCTGCAAATAGAGCCAGATTTTCCTGACTACCATGCCAATTAACCCCTTGAATTTCTGAGTCCCTTATTTTCTTTGCCAATGGTTCTAAGTATAATGCAAACAACAAAAGGGAAAGAGGACAACCCTGCCTGTTCTTCTACTTGAGCAGAAGTTATCACGGAGAGCCCCACACACTTTAATTTTCACCTTCAGTCCCTTATATATACTCCTAATCAACCTTATATTTGTATCGGGGAAAGCAAATGCTTCTATTGCCCTGCTCATGAAGTCCCAGTCTACTCTGTCAAATGCTTTCTCTGCATCAAGACCCACCAGTAACGGTGGTATTTTTGTTATATTCTGCTTCCCTCTAGATCATCAGTGTTCTGTTAATATTGTCAAATGTTTGCCTCCCCTCCACAAAACCACACTGTTCCATATATAATTTTGTTATCACTTTTGCCATTCTTTTAGCCATTATAGAGATTAACACTTTATGATCATGGTTCAGTATTGAAATGGGCCTGTATGAATCTGGATCTGATGGATCTTTACCCTCTTTACGTATTACCGTTACTCCCACCTTCTTCCAGGATGCTGGTGCTTCTTCTCCTCTTAGAATACTGTTAAACAATACCTTCCAGATCTTTATCAGTTTTTTCCCCTCCTAACTTTCAAACTTCCACAGAAATACCATCTATTCCTGGGAACTTTCCTGTAGATTGATTATACATAGCCATTTTTATTTCATCCCTTCCTATCCTAACTGTTAGTAATTCAGCCTCATCTGCACCTAACCTTTGCATATTTTTTCTTCCATAAACATTTCCATTTGTACATTTTCTTGATTTCCATATTTCTCTGCTTTATACAAACTTTCATAATATTGTTGAAATATTTCTAATACTTCTACAGGATCTCTTGTTATCTTTTTCATTATAGGCTCCCTAAGCTTGGCGACAGCCCTTTCCACTTTCTGTTGCTTGAGTCATTGTGCTAACAGATTTTGTGCTCTAGAATTATTACCAAAAACAGTTGCTTAACAGCAATTTTTATAAACTCGTGCATATTATCAAGGTAATCCCTTATTTTCTGTTTAGCATTCTGCAGTTGCTCCTTTTCTTGTTCTGAGATTCCCCCTATTTTGAAATACTTTAACATTTGTCAGTCCCTCTAAATAATTCTTGTCACTTCTTAGCTATATCTTCCTTTCTTTTATTTCCACCCTAGTTTAAACTCCACTTTAATTTTATTCCACTCCCTAGCTATATTGTCAGAAGAAATTTCTATCTTCTCTAGTAGCTCCTGAATTAATTCCAAAACTCATTCCTTAAATTCCTCTCTTTTCAGCTGATAATCGGGAAAGCACCAGTGTCTCATTTTTATTTCATTACCTTGCATTTTTGTTTTAGTTATTATTGGCACATGATCTGAAATAGTTATTGGGGGAATTTCAAGACCTTCAGTTAAATTCACATGTTCCTGTAAGATATACATTCTAGCTAGCCTAGCCCAATTTTTATATGTTGGAGAATAATATTAACATCTTCCATGTCAAACATTTTCATAAACTTCTTCAAAAATCTACACTCCTTTGTTATATTTCTTCTTATAGACCCCCCCAGACACATCTTCACTGTTGCAAACTAAATTCCAGTCTCCATCTATAAGTAATATTCCTTGCTGAAAGCTGATTCTTTCTCCCAGAATTTTCTTAAGCTCCATTGTAGCAGTTTGGGTGGAATGTAAATGCATGCCAGTGTAATCCTCCTCCCTTGCCAGTAGCCCCTTGGTACTACATATCTTCCATTATTACTTTCCCCCCCCTCTTCTACCACTATTGGAGCTCATCTTGCAATTAATATAAGTACTGCTCTTTTCCTTTGCCCCAGACATTCCACTGAATAACCATCCTGAAAACCATTCTTTATCAAATTCACATGTTCAGTTCTTTCCAGGTGTGTCTCCTGCAGAGTAGCTATTTGCACTCTACATTTTTATTATAGCTCACTACTCTTTCTTTTTTATATTTATTTGTAAGACCATTAAGATTGAAAGATATTACAGAAAGTATAATGTTCTTATATAGTTATTATTACCACCTTTTATGTATAACTGCTTTTTTGTTGAATGTCTAGTTCCAACATGCATATACTGTTTGTCAGGTTGGTCTTTTATACAGTTGTTCCTTGTCATATCCATTTGTGACTATGCCACATCTTGCATAACTTTTTTATTTTTTTGAAAGCCCTCAAACAGAACAAGCAACCCTCAAGCTGCCTAAAACCTATTAACTTAATAATAACACACAAAATGATGTACATCTTCAAATACTGAAGTTTTTACTTTCTAATAAGAACAGAAATTCTAAGTTGATAGCCACACAATAGTCTAGAGTTAACCAAAAAGAAAGGTTAGTCATGCTAAGACGCATGGTACAGCCTATGCTATTAGTAAGTGCTATTTGATTTTGCCTATCTTCATAGCTCTCCCACCTGAAAAAAATATACTTGAATGCTTTCAGTAAACACTTTCTCCAAGCCACTTCTCTCTATCAAATTGTCTTCTAGTGATATGCAAACCAGACACAAAAATTCTAATGGTACCTTGTTTACCAGAAAAAAAAGCCTTAAATATTCAATATTCTTTTTTATTTATATGCTTTGTAATAAACTTATTACTGGATAATACCTAGGGACCTAACCATAGGATCATAGGATCATAGGAAGTTACTAGGCTATTAGCCCTGAGGCCCTTATAGCCCTAGCCAAGAATTTAGCCCATGTTTAGACAAGTCAGCACCCATTGCCTCTGTCCAGCAGGGACATGAGTGGAATCCCAGTTATGTATTTTCTGTTTCCCATCCAGTTATCCAGGTTGCACTTAAAAAGGGATAAAGAGGTACTCTGCTTGATATGGAGTCTATTCCACAGATGGGGGAGTCTCTGGGACACAAATCTGTCCTGCCAACAAGTCCTATTAATGTCACAGACCAGGTTGAGGCTGTGCATGCAGGTTACTTGAGTGGAGCTTGACTTGTGGATATGCAGCAGTCTCATCAAAAAAGTCACAAAGTACAAACTGAAGCAGGTAAACACAAAAGCCAGAAGAAGTAGCTGGATTGAACCCACTCAGAGTAATGCAGGCTGCAAATCACCACACAGTTGTAGAATGTAGAATCCACTTTATTAACTTCAGAACATAAAAATCCAAGGATGAGCGCTTTCGTCCAGAAAGATCAAGACTTCATCAGACTAGGTCGCACTTTGAGTGGGTTCAATCCAGCTACTTCTTCTGGCTTTTGTGTTTAGCAGTCCCATCAACCCGGAGTCCGAGATTGCCTTGTATGCCAGACAGAGATCACCTCACCTCTGAGGAGTCTATATGAAACTGAGTAGAGGGATAGGGTTTTTAGCCTATCTGTATATGGCAGATTTCTGAGGCCCTGGATTCTCCTGGTGTGGAACCTCTTTGGTCCCTCCAGCTGCTGCATGTGCTTTGTAAGGTACATGCCAAATGGGGCATTGTACTCAATAATGGGCCTTATAAGGGAAGAATACAAGGATGTTATGCCCTCCTTGTCCCTGGATGAGATACCCTTATTTATGAGGTGGGCCATGTAGAAAGCTTTCCTTACAACAGAAGGAACATGTTGGTCAAAAGTCAGGTTGCTAACAACCTGGGTGCCCAAATACCTCACGATTGATTGTGTGCTTAGGACATTGTTATTAATATGATAATTTGTGGGGACATCACTCTCCCCAAAGGGGATGATGATGCATTTTTTGGTATTCAGTTTGAGGCCATGTTTCTGGCAACACTCATTTGTTTGGGTGAGACCCTCTTGGAGGATTCCCACATCACTAGGGGAATTGATGACAGTGCTCAGCTTGCAATCATCTGCAAACTTGGTCAGCCATAGCCCACTGGTTTTGGTCTGCACCTCAGAAAAGTATATCTCAAATAATAGAGACCCTAAGACCGAACCCTGGTGTATGCCACTCATTACGGGTCTACTGCTTGAGGTAGCTTCCTCTATTTTGACTAGGTGGGTTCTATCAGTGAGGCAGTTAGCTGCCCATTTTGTAACATATGGATTGATGCCTAGTTGAGTGAGTTTATCTATTATTCCGAAGTGGGGAATAGTGTCAAAGGCTTTGGCCAGTTAAAGGTAGGTGGTGTGCACCGTCTTTCCCTTGTGCATGTCTTTGGTGACTGTCTCAAAGAAGTCAACCAAATTTAACAGACCTAACCTCCCCTTGATGAAGCCAAACTGTGCTGGATCGAGTGTTTGGAGGTTGCTAATGTCCTTGTTAATGAGGTCCATGATAATTCATTCCATGGTCGTGCAGATTAGGCTAGTTAAGCAGATGGGTGTATACTTTCCTGGATAAGTGGATGCTCCACCTTTGTGCAAAGAGAGGACAGTGGCTGTCCTCCACTCAGCTGGGATGAAGCCGGTACTCAGGCTTTGGTTGAATAAGGCACATAATGGTGCTACAAGTTCCTGCCTAAGTTCATGTAGGATGCAGCCTGGGATGTTATCAGGTCCCATAGAGACTGTATTTTTTGCCTTTGACAGAGCAGGGGGCAGGTACTGGGGACATCCTGATTTACTGATGGGGGGCAGAAGGGTGATGTTTTTGCTGATCTGTCAGCCAGCAAGTTTGCTATATCTATGGCATTTGTATATGTGGTGTCAACCACCAGTTCTGAACAGATCTGGGTGCTTCCTTTGAGATTGTGGACATATGTGAAAAAGGCCTTATGATTGTCTCTAGTAGATGTGGACAATTTGGACTCAACATTTGCTTTGGAGGATTTCACTTGTGCTCATATTTGCTTGTTCAGGTTAAGGAGAGATTGCTTCTAATTGGACACCTGCTCCTTCCTGGTCTTGACAGCAATTTCTTCCTTTTGTTATAGAGTTTATTTATTGCAGATGTCTCCCAGGCAGGTTTAGTCTTCCTTGTAGAGGATGATTAAGTCCTGTCAGGCGATTCCATGCATCTATATAAATGCTTGTATAGTGCTTTGGTGTATTTTTGGATACTGATGCCAATTCCTAGAGAGGGGGGAGTGGGCTGTGAAGCTGTTTATACCATCCCTCAGGAGGCTGTAATCAGCTGTGGAGAAGTTCTCTTGTTTGACCCTAGCTTGAGGGGGGGTCAAGGGAGATGGTTACTTCGAAAGTGACTGCTTTATGGTCAGATAATACCAGGGAGGATGATACTTCAGGGGTGCTGCAGCGGTTACTAATGTTGGGTAATACCAGGTCCAAGGTATTATCACCTCTAGTGGGAATATGGACTAGCTGTTCCAAGCTATTTCTTCTTATTATTTCAGCTTTTCCCGGTTAAGGGTCACCACAGTGGATCACCTGTCCACTCATGATTGACAGTGGAGTTTTACAGTGTCGAGTTGCCAGCCTGGCACCCAACCTTCCACAGAAGGCACATGCGCACACACACACACACACACACACACACACACACACACACACACACACACACACACACACACACACACACACACACACATGCACTCACCCTTAAGGCCAGTTTAGATTGTCCAATCCACCTACAGCATGTCTTTGGGATGTGGGAGGACACAGGAGCACCCAGAGGAAACTCCCGTGACCACAGGGAGGACATGCAGACTCCACACAAAGGGCACCCCAGCCTAGGATTGAACCGGAGAACCTCTTCTTGTGAGGTGGTGATGCTAATCGCTAAACCACTGCGGCCATCCAAGGTATTTGCATTGACAAAATTGAGAAATCTCTGGGCATTTGTGTTCTGGCATGAGCAGTTCTTCCAGTCTATGTTTGGGTAGTTTATGTCACCCAGGATTAGGGTATAGGGTTGAATGTTGATAGATTCGAAGAGGTTCAGATAGGCAGATTGGGCATCTTGAGTCAGATTTGGGGGACAATAGCTAGCTATGATTTGTATAGGGGTCTTATCAATGGTTAACTGCACCTGGAGTGTCTCCGGTGTGTCATACTGTTTGACCAGCCTGGAGATGTGTATGTTTTTAATAAATATTGAAACTCCACCTCCTTTGGCTTTACTGCCCACAGTTTGGGATCTGAATGTATGATAGGATGAGTAACCAGGTAAGGCTGGGGTGCTCTCCGCAGCTTTGAACCATGTTTCTGTGACTGTGCAGATGTCAGCATTTCCCTATGCAAGCATGGGAAAAAGCACACTGATTTTTCTTTAGTCATACTCTTAACTAGACCCTTCCTCTCTCTTCCTCCTTCTCTTCCTCCTTTTCTTGTTTTTCCCCATCATTGCAGTACCTCAAAACTGAACAAAGAAAAATAGAGAAAGAGAAGTCTGGAGAAAAAGAAAAAAACAAAAGCACCTAGTTATATTAGTATCCACACTGCATTTCAAAAAAAAAAACTGAGAAAACTTTACTTCAAGTCTAATTAATTTTGTATTATCTTTAAAGTTCTCATAGCTCGGAAAACCCCTGAGTGTTTCCAGAGAACATTATGCCCTTGCCAATTTCTCTCTTATTGTTTTTTTCTTTTCCCTCAGCCAATCCCCATTCCACCAGACTGTCTCCTGTTTGTCTTTAGCAGATTGCCTTCATGGACACATGACGACCAACTGCAGAATTGCTACTCAGTATACACACATTTGCTAGAAAAAAAAAACTCACAATATTCAACACTCTTTTTCATTTACTTGGTCTTTCTCAAAACTAATCAATCCAAGGTCCTGAATCCAGTCATTTTCTCATGCAAGAATGAAAAAAAAAAAGCACACCAATCCTAATCTTGTCATGCCTTCCCAACCAGGCTAATTTTTTTCATCATTGCATTGCCAACATTTCTCAAAACTGCACAAGAAGAAGGAGAAAAAGGGGGGAGAAAAACAACAATACCTGTCCACAATCCCCATTACACTTAAAAATAACATGCTAAGAAAACCATGCACCACAAACACAGTACTATTAAGAAAGCATTTTCTCCACTTACAGCTAGCCCCCTCCCCTCTCCTCCTCTCCCCAAAACATCTCCCCGAACATTAATGTCATGAAGTAGGGCATATACTCCAGAGTCTCCCCCAAATCCAACATATTTTGAAAAAAAAACAATATTTCCAGATTTTCTTGTTCTGTCATATTTCACAAATATAATTATTGCATTGTAATCCCACATTAAGTTACTGGTTTTATTATTGTTCTTATCCATCACCCAAATCCTATCTCTGCTTCATTTCCAACATACTCTCAATTTTTCTAATCAATTCTTTTGCTCTCTTCCTTCACTCCAGCATTTTCTGTTGAAATACTGGAAAAGGTTTTACAGGTACAGTCTCTCTGTGGTCTTTATTAACAAGGGAACAAGAAGCAGAATTTCCTTCTGCTTTACAGCTCACTTTTTATTGGACAAACTTTTATATTTCCTCCTTAGCATGCACTTCATCAAAAAATTATTTTGTCCCTCCAGGGAAGAATACCTTAAAGACAGCTGGATACAGCAGCTTGAATCTCACACCTGCATCTGAATAGTAAAATGAATTTACTTCTCTTTTGCCTGGTGTGCAATGAGCAATCACTCTCCACAAACACTCTGCTGTCTCCCACTTTTAGTATTTTGTCCTTCTGCCAGTTTTATCAGAATCAGCTCCTTCTGCTGGTAGGATTGCATTTTTATTATTAAAGTCTAGGTTGCTTTCTTTTAGCTAGGTTTGGAGCATACACATGATGTGTCGTTTAAACTAACAACTCCTGCTATGGCATGCCAGTCCAGTTGCTTATTTGTGCTTTCATAAAATGCCGTCTGTTCCTTCCAGCTTCCCTGGTATAGCTGAAAATCTTAGATTTTTCCTACATGCTCTGTCCTCTAATTCTATTATTTTTTGAAACATCTCTTCCCAAGCAGTCTCAGATTCAGCCAACCTTTTCCTCAATTCAGCCTCTGATTTTTTGCAGCTTTATCGTTTCATCTGAATATCTTTTTAAAGCTTCTTCCATTTTCCCAGCCTTTTGTTGTTTGTGTTGATATACTCCATCAGAGTTTTGTTTATTTTAACCAGGTCTATATGCAGTTGTCTTATACCCTCCTGTAGGTTATTGGAAGTCAAGTCATATTTGAAGGTTGTGTTGCTTTTTTTGCTGAACAGCTGCAGAACATTCCCCAGGCAGTATTTCTTCCCCACTTTTTGTAGCTGATTTTTCTCCAGGTCTTCTGTATTTCTTTACTCTTGGCATCCAGACAGTGCATTTACTAGCCAGTTACTGAAATTTATTCATAAACACAAGTCTACTGGCCTTCTCTGCTGAGTTTCTGTTTTCAGAGCTAGAAATAAGCTTTTACTCAGTGTGCAGCCATTTTGGAAGTCCCCCAAGGCTCAATCTTAGCACTGGTTTTATTCAGCTTATTCATACATTCTCTACCCACTGAGATGAAATTATACAGAATTATCATTTATGTTGATGATCTTATCTTCTATGAACCAGCCCAAGCCACAATGCAATAATACAGAAACTCCATATATACCTGGTTGCTTAACAAATCACTATCTATGAAATCTAAAAAGACCAGAATAATGTTTTTTGTACTATTCACAATTTAAACAAATGAGCATCTCTATTTATGTCTAACACACACACACACACACACACACACACGTAGTAAAACATACCTCCTCCTTCAAATGTTTAGGTGTCTCTCCGGATCCCATTTTAAATATTTCAATTCATGTTGCCAATGTGAAAGCTAAAATTAACTCTAACCTTTTTGGTTGTCATAACTACTCCAAGTTCCTGACTCAGGAAGGAAGAAAAATTACAGGCAAAAACACATTTCAGTCACTGCGAGAATATGCTTTGCATATATCTCTATGAAAAATCTTAAGGACCTCCAGGCACTCTGCAATCTCATTGCTTCATCTCTTCTCACCCAAATGAAACCTACCATAAAACTGTCAGATGAGCCAAACGACTTCCTGTACAAGAAAGTACTGGCCTACTTTTGCTCTGGTTCATACATAAAACACTTTACAGTGATAGTGTTGCACTTCTCATCTATAGATTAACTGTAAGGGATGCAGCAATGCATCTCCAGTCCCGCTGTAATAGTACTGCACTATTCACCACACATATAAATTCTTATTCATCTGAACATGCATTCATAGTCCTTGCAGCAAAACTCGAGGTGCACTCCTGAGTGAAATCCGGAAAACTTATGCATACTCCAAATTTAGGAAAACTCTAGTCTACTGGGAAAAAAAGAACAATTTGCATTTGTTTCAATCACCCTCACCCACCGACCTTCTAATCATTCTGTATCCACACTCCTGCTATCCCCTACACTCAATGTATTCTCCCACTATAACTGGTAATCCATTTTTTTGTGCTGAATCACTCACTTAATAAATTTTCTCTTGTTTACTTTACCTTTAGTAATTCATTATCTCCCTAACACACTTGCTTCTGCGCAGCATATATCACATCAGTCATTTATTTCCCATGGGAGTCATATCTACTCATTTGAAAATGTGTGTGTACTATATATATATATATATATATATATATATATCTTTCATATTATTAATATTGTTTTCATATACTTCAATACTTTGTTACAAAACCTTATATTTCTCCTGAAATTTGTTCTTGGGTCTATACAGAAATCTATTCCTATAATGTTTTCTTCTATTATATCTCCTGGGCTGTGGCTGACATGGGTTTACCTTGGCAGTCCTCTGCCCAAATAAAAAAAAAATTATGTTTATTTTTAAAAACAAAGAATATGAATTAAATTAATTTTTGAAGACACTACAATTCAACACCTGTGGCGTTTTTTAACATCTTAGATATTAAAGAAGTAAGCAACATTTTTTACCTGGAATTGCAAGTTAAACATGATAGTTTAGTTTCTAGACTATTTAGGAAACCAACTGTATGAACTGTTTTTTTTTTACACATTAACTGCTCATATACTAAATACTTAATAAATTCATTGTTGTATGGGCAGTTTTAAAAGTAAAGAGATTGCTTAAAGATAGGTTCACTGGTTCATAGGTTCTTACTAAGCATATGGCTAAAGAGACCATTCAGAAACTCAATTACATCATCCAGTACTGGATTGAGATTAACAACGTCCTCAGTAGGTACATTTAAGATTTCCTTAAATATCTCATGTGAAAGTGCGTTTATCAATAATCCATTAATTCACCCAGAATTTTCTTTAAGGTTGGTAGGGGAGTACTTTGTTTGATATTTAAGGACGGCTTATTTATTTATTTATTTAATTATTTACATTTGTTGATCGGGAGTGTCCGACTGGATGTAGGTCCATTTTCAGCGGAGGCCCGGGGAGAAAAGCTCCACAGTTAAAATAAACAGACAGTAGTTACATTGGATTACATAGCGATTAACAATTTAACATAATTAATTACAAACATATTTACAGATGAAGAACATAGTGCATCAGCAGACAACTAGAATCTTTATCTGCGAAGTACGTAACAGACATTAACAAATGTTACAATAAGAAGTTTCTGCTGTATAAAAATTACTAGGCTTATGAGCATCTGGGCTTGCTATAATCAAGGTAGTTAGTGGGGTGGAAAAAAAGGTAGTGGTTGTATCGGGTGGGTTATATTAGAGTGGGTGTTGCAAGGACATAGCCAGCATGTTTTTAGGTGCACATTTAGTAAAGTTTTGAAGTGGGTGCATGATGGTACGGAGGTAATTGTGGGTGGGAGGGAGTTCCATAATTTGGCTATGGCGCAAGAGAATAGTGTTTCATCAGCAGAGTTATTGGCTTTAGTGATCTGGAAGTGATTTTTGTTGCTGGATCTTAGTGGTCTGGTGGTGCGATAGGGTTGGAGTAGATTCTGGAGGGATGGGACATTTAGTGGATGGTTTACTAGCTTGTGGGTGAGTGATAGCTGATACCATTGAAGGAGGTGAGGGAGTTCAAGCCAGCCCAGTTCATCAAGTGAGAGACAGTGGTGACTACGGTAGGATGTCCCTGTGGCGAATTTGGTGATTTTGTTGTAGCAGGTCTCTAGCTTGTTTAGATCGCATTGCCTTAGGTTGGTATATGTTGGAGAGGCATAAAGTAGGGTGGAAATAAGGTGGGAATTTGCTACTGAAATCTTTGCTGCTGTGGTGAGAAGTTGCTTATTTCTGTATAACGCTCCTAGTTTTTTGTGGACTTTTTTTATGGTCATGGATATGTGAATGCCAAATTTTAGTTTATTGTCTAGTTCCACTCCTAGCAATTTGGTGTGTTCAGTTGGGTATATAGTGGTGTTGTCTTTTGCTGTGATGTTAAAGTGAGAGTTGTTTTCAGTATGTTTGGTGGGTTGGAAGATGAATAGTTTAGTTTTGTTTGGGTTGAGTATTAATTGGGCATCGGATAACCAAGTTTCAACAGAGAAAAAGGCTTCCTGTGTGACTTTTTGAAGTTTGGGTAGGGACTGGGCTGAGCAGATGATGGTTGAGTCATCTGCATATTGTATGAGTGTGCCATGTTTGGTGGCAGAGGCTAGATTATTGGTGAAAACAGAGAAGAATAGGGGTCCAAGGATGGATCCTTGGGGAACCCCTATGGAGACAGGTAGTTGGGGAGATATGTCATTTTGCCATACAACGGATTGTGGGGTATACATTTGGTTAGGTATCTGCCATGCCATCTAGTGTTATTGATGTGGTAGTGTAGGTTTACTTCCTTATAGAGGGTGTTTACTGATTCTGTTTAGGGATTCAAACAGTGTTGTATTATTCATAGCACAAAAACCATTGTAAAGATCACCCCTTATGAGTCTGTATGATACTAAGTACAGGGATGGACAGGGAGCTTAGTCTATTACAATGACTAAAGGTACTGAGAACTCTGATCTTTTAGGAGAAGAAACCGAAGTTTGTCATGTTGCTTTAATTGCTCAGTAAGGTACATAGGAGGTATTATATTCAATGTTGGGCTTAATAAGGTAATAAAGAAGAAATAGGCTAAAAATGTTTCTGGGCCTAGTGGGGATTCCACAGCATAAGATGTGAAAAGTGGAAAGATTTTCTAACCACCACAGAGACATGGAGGTAAAAGAGTCAGTTCTCAACATCTACAAGGCAAGTGGTAGTGATGCCACTTTTACTAAAAGAAACTATACTCAATTTTTTGTATTAAGGGTAAGCCTATGATTACCATGCCAAACCCTTGCTTAATGCAATCCTAGTTGAAAAATAAGTGTCATAATGGGAATTAAAACCTGCCAAAGCACACTTGATTAGCCATAATCTGTTGATATGAGCTTCCATACCAAAGAGATATATCCTAAAAAGGAGGGGGCCCAGAAATTAATCATGTGGGACATCACTGGTCTATATAGAGCAAACACCAATGACCTTGACAATATTGGTTCTATCAGATAGCCCATTATCTATCCAGCAAAGTATGTATGGGTTAATGTGAAGTTTGGTGAGTTTGTTAATAATTCCAGCATGGGAATAGTGTTGAGGGTCTTGGCAAAGAACAGGTAGGTAGTATGGAGTGTATATCTGTATCCATTCAAAGAATTCAACCACGTTGAGCAGGCATGAGCTGCATTTTACAAAGCTGAACTGGAGTGTATTCAAGGGTGTAACAACACTTATCTCATTGTTAATTAGTTCACCTGTAATGCATTCAATAGCTTTGCAGATAATACTCAGGAGACTAATGGGACTGGAGTTTCCAGTGTCAGTAAATGGATCATGTTTATGTAAAGGTACCACAAGAGCTGCTTTCTGCATGTTGGGGATGTAAACAGTGGAGATACATATTCTGAAGAACACATGGGGGCTGCTATATTGGACTTAACACATTTTAGCAGATGTCAAGGGATACTCTCATGACCCATGGAAATGGTATTTTTAATTTTAAAAAGGGCCAAAAGGACTTGGTCCAAAGTGATTTCAATTAGGGAGATGTGGAGTGTGGGGGGGGGGGGGGATAGGCAGGGTGTGGGTGGGTTAATGTTGGAAAAGAATTTGTCTGCAAGAATATTAGTAATATCCTTACAGGCAAAGAAAGAATTTCCATTAGAGATATGCTCAGTAAATAATTGTTGGTTATTTTGAAGGTTCGTAATATAACAGAAGAAGGGTTTATGGTTGTCTTATGAATTCGTTTGAACCCAAAATTCATTGCTAGTCTTATATTTCCTTATCATAAGTTTAAGGGATTTACTAATTTTAAGTCCCTTTTCTAATGAAGTGGACATCTTTCAGAGATGGCCAGGAGCTTTTTTTTTTTTTATTATTATACCTTTGTTGATATGGTAGGTATAACAGAAAGGTTTAGTTCTAAATATGCCATCACGTTTCATCAGACTGGCACAGGTGCATCGATGCATCTATGCACGAAGGAGTAAAACTCAGTGAAACAAGCAACTGCTTCAGGTATAAGGTTTGCTAGGCTATAACATTTATGATGATCAATAACATCAGTGAATAATAAATAACAAATAACTGGTTGGTAATCTGTGAATGAAGAGGAGTTACTAGGGGCTGTAAGTCAGGTTTTCAGGGAGAAGATCACAGTAAGATGGACTGTTTTGGCTAGGGACAGTTTAATGAGTGGGATGGTGTAATTAGGGAAAACATTTGTTAAGGTCAAAATCAAGGAGATTGCGACCTATGATGGGGATAGACCTATGATGACCTATGATGGGCAGGGGGACAATCTGTTCAACTCTGTTTGCATTTATGAAGTTCAGACATTTCTGCTGTATTTGTTGCTGGCAGTATATATCTGCCAGTTCATGTGTGGGGCATTGAAGTCAACTTCCTGAGAAGTATTTGACTCATTTGTGATTGTCTCACACAACTGTGAGCATAAATGAGTGAAAGTATTTGAACGGGAACAGCATTTGGAAAAAAACTGTAGAAAAGCAGCATTTATGAAGAGTGGCAAGCTGTGCTGCAACTCTCACATCCTTACAGCTTGTATCTACAAACTCTGAGGTTGGACTATCACAGGAAAAAGGAGAAGCCCTAGTATACTGACAATATAACCTGCCTCGGAAATGCTGTCCAGTCGCACACAATCAAGATAAACAACTAGTGTACTGCAAACAAGCATGGCTTCTGTTGAAGTGACCTATAAGAAAGGTATTTGGTTCCACGCTTATCTTTTCTAATTTATTAAGTTACTCTGAAGGGATCATGGGTAGCTTTTTTAATTGGCTATAATGAGATAATTAGCTTTTGATAGATAAGTACTTAGCTAACTGCTCTTGCAAGCCATTTTAAGGCTAGCCAATTATTCCTTGTGAGACTCAAATGCTGCACCTTGTGCTTGCAAGGCAAACACCTTAACCATTAGGCCATCTTCCCAACCTTTGTTTAACTAAGATTTCAAACAGTTCAGCATTTTTATCATGTGAAATCTGTTGAGAGACAACAAGGTTATGAATAAAAACAGACACTCACCCAAAGCTGCTGGTGGATCTAAATACACAACAGGCATTGTACCCTGTAATAAAGAGAAACATTATTACAATGCAACCAGATTTATGTAATTAAACAAATGGTGATTTCTTGAAGGGAAAGGAAAGTTCATGAATTCTACAGCTTAAGCTCCTGGCATTAGCTGTATTATCTTGATATTATCCAGACTTGAATTTGTTAATTTGGAATATTTGTAATGTGAACAGCACATAATAAGGGCATTAAAGGGGTAGTAGAAATTTTAGCTAGTATGGAAAAACTGAAGGGTGAATGGCACAGGTCATACCTGGCAAAGCAAGGGGGGATCTTCTGATCATTTCATCCCTTGAGTTACACATTGGATCCTTCTAGAAAGACAACAATTTATTATCCAATTACTGAATCTAATTATTTTACCCCTAAATGTAGGCATATTTCTTGCTAGAGGTAGAATGTTGCTCAGTGCAAGGCCCTTGCCTTCTTCTTCTAAGATATGAGTAGGGGGCTCAGTAATGTCTCTCTGTATTTCATCTATGGTGGAATTCCTAAGATCAATCATTCTTATATGGGCCACTACAAGGTGATAACTGTGTCTGGGATGGTGCTAATACATAAAAGCCCTAGTGATGTCCTTAATCCTAGACCCCCAGTTATATGCAGGAACAGATCTGGATATGAGAAAGGCTTGAGTTTTATGGGTTATTAGTCATCCTTACCAGACACATGTTTGCATAAGGTGAATAGAACTAATGTCTATAGAAGCCAGCATGTATCTAATAATAAAAACAATGTAACAGATAATGACATTTATTTTGATACTTACTGTATGCTTCTCAGCTATAAAGAGCTGTAAGGAAACTGAAACAGCACTGAAATGCACTGATGTCAGATTCATTGTGAATTTCCTGGTACCTCCAAATTTTTATTTACTAACTCTCTAAATTTACATTACAGCTTGGTATATACATTTTCAGGTTTCTTCAGATGCTGATGTGAGGCAGTTTGTGCAGGAAGCTCTGTTTGTTCATATAAACATCATGATACACATATTATTAATGGCCTTGCAATATGCCATTTTGAACAGCATCAAAGTCATAATGCGCAACTGCTTTCATGTCGAATTTATCCTTGTCCAAAAATTTAACAAGTTTGGAGTGAGAATTCTACAGCAATTGAAGGGCTTCACAAATAATGCTTCCACAAGCCCATCAATGGGGAATTTTCCATGGTAATCAAAATGGAGAAAAAAAGCATATGATTTTGTTTTTGTGATTTATAACATAAAAGAAGTAAAAATATACATGATGTTACCCACCTTTTATGTAAGACTAAGGCAAGATTTATTTTTAAGTATGGAACACTGAACCCTTGGTCTTAATAATGAGTTAATAACAACATCTTTATTTTTGAGAATGCTGTCATGCATTTTTGCACTTACTGAATGATCTAGTTGTATGTGCTTTTGTATTTATGCAATAAACATTTGCCAAGTTATTTATTATGCAGCAAAAGGGGTACTTGATCACAGAAATGATTTTGTGTTATTTATTAAATATAGTAGAGATATTAAATGATTAAAATTATTAGTGAAAACAGACATCTAGGTAGGCAGCATTCTACAGACGTATATTATTAAGCAATGAGTTTTAGCAAATGTACCATCATAACTTTTGGAAAGCAGATTATACCTGCTGAATACTACACTGAGGGAAACCACATTGAACAGACTGGAGGATGAAGGGTTGGGAGGGTGGCCTAATGGTTAAGGTGTTTGCCTTCCAAACACAACATGCAGGGTCTGAGTCTCACAATGGATAATTGGCTAGGCTTAAAATGGCTCGCAAGGGCAGTTAGCTTAGTAGTAACCTATGAACCTATGTGATTTAATCTGTTTCTCAATTAGTTTAAGAATTTTAATTCCAATTATAAAGAGATTTGCATATTAATAACATAAAACCTTAGATGGCCTTATTTTAATCTGAGGTGCTAATCTGAATGCTGAAAGCCAAATAAAGTTTGAAGTTTTATGATTTAACAGCTTTTTGTGCGTTTTGCAAGGATGAAATCCTTCATCCTCCAATCTGTTCACTGTGGTTTCCCTCGGTGTAGTATTCAGCAGGTATAATCTGCTTTCCAAAAGTTATGATGGTACATTTGCTAAAACTCAAGTTGATCTATCTGTGGTAGATCATCTACTGAGGATCTATAGCAAAACTTCCTGACAATGTATTATATAACAAGTTTAGCTTTCAGAAGCAAGTAAACAATGCAAATGGTGGACAGTAATGAAAACTGGATCGATTCTACAGAACAACTATGTTAATCCTGCATTATTTTAGAGTGTCTACTTCAGACATACACTCACTTCTCTCTCCCCTTTCTCAGTACAGCTTTGAATTAATTTGTAGTCTCCATTACTACAAAAGCAAGAGCAGGCCTACAATACTATAGTGATGTTTGCTGCAGGTTATCGTAGCAGGAATCATCAACACATTGCTCTTCAAAACTGGATGGAGGTTAATCAGCAGTTACCCATTATTCAGCTAAAATTTGCACATGCACCTCTGAAGTCACTTCAATGGTAAGATTAGACAAAGCACCTAAAATAAAATAAAAAAGGCAAATAAATAAATAAATGAATAAATAAATAAATAATGGAATTGCATGTTACCCTGCATTCATTGTTATACCGTAGCATAAACTGTATTATATGCCGAGATACATCTCTGAAAACAGGCTTTTAACATTTCTCTAAATACGTTTTTAAAAGTGCACTGGAACTGCCACTGAGATGTAACCTAGTAGACAACAAACACAAACTGAAATATACCTGTCTGGTTAATGTAATTACAGGTTTCCATCTCTAGTAGCAATCCTACCATGCTCCTTTAATCTTCAATATACTATCATATGTTCATATGTTAGTCATACTTTTAAAGTTATTTTATATTGACTTATTAGCTGTTTCATATGAAAGAAATTGTTTTTATGTATAAAGATTTTTTCTTTACAGCAAAGTAACTTTACTTAATTGCTAGTTAGTTAGCTATCTAGCCATTGACATAAGTAAACTAAGAATCTTTTTAGTAATGACCCAAGGCAAAGGCAGTACAATGACTGTGTAACTCAGTAAAACATGTGTTTAAGAGAAAAAGTACATACATAAAGAAAAGTGGATGCAGAAGTAAAATGCATGCTGTATATAAGTACTACAGTGAAGCAGTATTTCATGAATATGCCTATAGTAAATAAGCAATAAATACAATGAAATGATATTCAGTAATATGTATGTAGTTATTAAGTAATACAGTGAAATATTAAGTAATATGCCTGCAGTAAATAAGTAATACATACAATGAAATTATATTCAGTAACATGTATGTAGTAATTAAGTAATACATATGGTGAAACAACATTAAGTAATATGCACATGGTAAATAAGTAATAAATACAATGAAAAAATATTCAGTAATATATATGTAGTAAATAATACATGCAATGAAACAACATTAAGTAATATGCCTACAGTAATTGATGACATAAGGGACAGTGGAAAAATAGGAAAGTAAAGTTGGACTTGATAAGGTGAAAAAAGGTACAGGAATACACAGTCTTACAATCTCAGTCCCCACAGAGGTTTTCTTCCAAGTGAATGGAGAATAGTTACAATCCTTCCCATTCATAAGGAAGGACATTCCGCAGACCCAGGTATTTACAGATCTGTAAGTCTGACCAGCCTCATATGCAAAGCCATGGAAAGGCTGATCATGAAACTAATCAATCAGGACATTGGAAGCCTCCATCACTGGATCAGTGTCAGTTTGGATTTGTCAAGGACAGGTCATGCTTATTTAACCTGGTGGACTTTTTTGAAAAGGTCACCAAAGCCATGGATGAAGGCAAAATGGTACACATTGCATAACTCAACCTAACGACAGCTTTTGACACAATTTCTCACTCAGGCATGGTAGAAAAGTTAAATAAACTGTGAATAAACCTCTATGTCACCTGCTGGATTGCCAGCTGGCTCACAGATAGGATGCAGAAAATCAAAATAGGGGAAGTTACCTGCATCTACTTTTCTGAAATAAAAGATAATACCAAAGGGCACTGTCTGACTAAGTTTCCAGATGACTGCAAGCTAGAAGCAGTCATTGAATCCCCAAATGACTTTGCCATCCTGCAGGAGGGTTTGCCACAAATAAATAACTTATGCCAAAATCATGGACTGAAACTAAATTTCAAAAATGCATTATTGTATTTTTTGTGAAGTCATCTACCCCATGAAACTATAGCATTGACAATACACCACTAAACACTGATCCAATTGTTCAGGATTTGGGATCTTATATGGATAGCGACCTAACATATGTCCATTGTTGTAAGAAAGTCCTTCTATATTGCACAGTTTATAAAACAACAGGATTGTGTCTAGACTGAGGGATGTCATTGTCTCCTTTTACTCATCCTCCATTAGGCCAATTTTTCAGTATAATACCCCCTTTGGCATGTATCTATCCAGACACATGAATAACTGGAACACCCACAGAGATACCTTAGTAAAAGGATACAAGACCTAAGCAACATGTCCTACATGGGCCTACAGATTGCTAAGAGGTGACCTGTGTCTGCTATACAATACTAATGATTTACTGCACATTAGCAAGTCAAATGGTATCAGAAAGTACAGTTGTGTAAGGTGAATTACTATAACAGTAGATGTTCAAATGATCACTGCTGCAGTAGCCTTAGTTATATGGGTTATATCCTGCCAAGGATATAATAGCCGGCGAGCTTCCAAAGTTTCAGAACACCTTTCACATTCCCAAACTGTGAAGCAGCTCAAGCTGAGCTCACTAAAAGAACAAGTTTTGGAGCAAAGCTCTTCCAAGCTTTCCTGCTAGCAGACAGATGGAGGCTGAGCCCTGAAAGGACAAGGATAGGAATAGAAAAAAGTAAATGCCCCCACCTTGGAAGAAAACCACCACCAAAAATAAAGGGGATGGGAGCAGGGAGCAGCTACTGCTGCAGTTATCATTTGGACATCTGCTGTTATGGTAAGTTTACTTACACAACTGTACTATGTTCTTAATATTGATCACTGCTGTAGTAGCCTTAGCCATATGGGCAGATTATCATGGCTAACTATATTTGGGAAGTTCCAGATACCCCTGGGGAATATTCCTAGCAAAGCATGATCTTGACCTAAAGAATGAATCAAGCTTATAGTGATTTGTAAAAGTAAGTACAGAAAACCAAGTAGCAGCTCCTAGAATACTTCTAGAATCCAACACTTTCCAAAAAGCCATAGAAGAAGCAAAGGTCCTTCTAGAGTGGGCCTTGACCCTGCCTGGAATAGATTTGACATGGTGACTATAACAAACAGCAACAGCCTTAGACAACCATTTGTAAACAGTCTGTTCTGATGCAGGTTGCCCCTTTTTCTTACCTTTGCAAAAACTGAACAACTGAGCCAAAGAGCTGAAAGATTTAGTTCTGTCAAGATAATACCCAAGTTGTCTGTGAACATCCAAGGTATGGAGCATCCTTTATTCCTCAGTTCAGGAAAGAAAGATGGATAGTTTGGCTTAAAGTAAACTTGGATATCACTTTAAGCATAAAATAAAGATTAGTTCTCAAAGAAATCCTGTCCTTGTGGAAAATGAGGTGAGGTTCACTCACCATAAGAGCTTGTGACTCAGATACTCTTGATGCAGAGGTCAGAGCAATCAGTAAAACTGTTTTCCATGTTAAAAACCTCAGGTCAGCCAGATTAGTTTGTTGAAATGGAGCAAGTATTAGCAACTCTAACACAAAATTAGGATCCCAAGGAGGGCCACCTGTTTTCTTGGAGGCCTCTTATGCAAAACTCCTTTAAAGAACATTTTGACATGTGACTGCGTTAAAAGAGGAGGATTCATGGACAGACATGCTGAAATGGACAATAAGTGAACCTCATGTCAGGAATAAGAAAGGCCATAGGATAGCAACTCACAGAAATATTGTAAAACTAGAGAACAACTAGCCCTGAATGAGTGCTGGTTATTTTCTTGGAACCAACTAAGAAAACATTTCCATTTGCTAATATATAATTTTCTAGTAGCAGGCTTTCTTGCCTCCATTAGTACCTACTGCACATTCTCAGAAAGCAGGTGCCTGAAAGGAATTAAGACCCTGTCATCCAGGCAGTCAGCAGAAGATTATTGATGTTGGGGTGTATCAAACATCACTGTTTTTGTCTGAGTAGATTCATTCTGTGAGGAAGCTTGTGGTAACTGCCCCTGACCATTTCCAAAAGAAGGGAGCACCATGGTTGCCTGAGCCAGAAATGAGACACCACAATGATCTTGGGGGATTCCTTCTGAATCTTCAGAAGCCCCTTGGATATTCATGGAAAGGGTAGAATGGAATACAGGAACATTCCTGTTCAAAGAAAGGAAAAGGCATTTGTTTCTCAGGCCTTCTTGCATGGAGTCCTAGAACAGAATTTTTCCAGTTGATTGTTCAGAGAGGAGACAAAGGTCTACTTGGGGAACTCCTTACAGATTAATCAAATCTTGGAAGACTCCCAGATCTAGTTTCCATTCATAGAGATCTGCATTGCTCTTGCTCAGCGTGTCTACCACACAGTTTTGCTCTGACAGAAAGGATGTCTATAGAGTGAGCTTGTGCTGTAAAGCTATATCTCAAGCTAGCATAGTTAGTCTGCAAAGGGAGAGCAACCTGGCTCCCCCTTGCTTTTTGATGTAAAATATCATGTGGTACTGTTTGTAACCACTTGAAGAGGTCCCAGGGACCAAAGATGGATCAGAAAATTGAGTGCCTTGGTCAGGTCAAACATCTCCTTACGATGTATGTGCTTGCATCTGTCCTTGGTGTCCTAGACCACCTTCATTTTTATCTGTTCTGAAACTGCTTCCCAAGCAAAGTCTGAAACATCTGTGGTGAATTACTTCTTTGGAACAGGGAGGGAGAAGGGGAAGCCTTGATTTAAGGATATATGTTGTCTCCATCAAGTGATTTCTCTTCTGACAAACACCAGTACTGGGATCTGAAAAGATAAAGGGTGCTGATGATAGGACCAAAAAGATTTTGGATAGCACTGTATCTTTCTCATGTGGAGTCTTGCCAGGGGTATCATGAGAACCATATATACCCTGAGACCCAAAATCATGAGGTATTCCCTTGCAGTGACTGAAGTCTGAGTTGAAAAACTCAGAAATAGATCTAAATAAAGATCTATTTTTTCCTATTTGAATTGAGGTGTCTACCTGACATCCCAGTAGCATAACCCTTTGTGTGGGAGTCAAGAAAGACTTTTGAATGTTCTCTTGGAATCCCAACTTGTGCAAGAAATCTCTCACCCAAAAATGAGATTCTTGGCATTTTAAAAAAGAGTCAGCAAAGTTAAGAAAGTTATTTAAATACAGAAAAATGTGGATACCCTGTAGTCTGCAATGAGCTATAACTGGAGATAGACTTTGTGATCACTTTTGGTGTAGTGGATTGTCCAAAGGATAAGGCAGAGAAGTGATACAGGGATCCAGACACACAAAACCTTAAGAAACACATGAAGTCTGCATAAAATAGGAATACCATGATAAGCGTCTTTTAAGTCTAGTGTTACCAGGAAACTTGAAAGAGGAAGAAGAGGCACAAGGCTGTGAGGTGACATCATTTTGAATTTGCCCACTGTAGATCAATATGCATGTCTATACCTTTAAGAAGCTATCCAAGGGCTTGCACAAGTGTATAAATACTGAGCACATGCAAGCTAGACTGACATTTTGTAGGTAGCTGTTGAGATGTAAGCATGTATGTATGTATGTAAGGTCTGTCTGTTAACTAGTTTGTTCATATTTCATGATGCTGCTATCCATCCTGATGTGTTTCTATGCATTAAAGCATCTAAATGAAAACTCCAGCCTTCTTGTCATATGTTAGGGAAGGAGGAGTGGCATGGTGCCAGAAGTGACATGTCTAAAGGGCATGAAGTTATAGTTGGCTTGGTTAAAATGCCTTAAAGCACTTGCTTAGAAATGGAGAAACATACAGGAGTGGATCATCCCTAAAATGTACAAACTTCACAAAACAGGTCAGAAATGAATTTCAAACAGCACTATTTCTTTTCGCATAATATGAAAAGAGGCATACAGAATGCTCTAAATGATATTCGCATAAACCAATATGTACAATATTGATAAAAATATTCGAATTACTACAGAAAATGTTTGAAATAAAGTCCAAATTGCATAAATGAATAAAATAAGGGGAGATGACTGCATTTTCACAAAGCATGCATTTTTCGTATTAAGCAAAGACATCTGGGTTATCAGAAGTGAATAAAATGTTTGCATGTTTGTGTAGTGTTACAGTAAAGCTGTTTCACAAAGTACAGCCATTACAGGGCATAATTTGCAGAGTACAGCTATTACAGAGCATATTTCGCAAAATAAAGTATTTCAAAGAGTTTATTGTGTATTTGAATGTTGTTACAAGCTCACAGCACAATTTGCTCATACATAATTACAAGGGCCATATTTTTAATGTGTTTGTGTATACCTTGTGGGCATGGCAGACAGATTTTGAAAACCCAGTGCACTTGTGTTTGACAATAATATTGCTGAGAACTGGAGAGTGTTTGAGCAAGAGTATGACATTTTCATACAGGCTGCATTTTCTGATAAAGATGACCAAGCAAGGACATTTATTCTGCTTAATTTAGCAGGGTCACAAGCCATTAAAAAGGGAACGCTCATTTGTGCATGCACCTGCTATCTATACAGTAGAGGGGGGAAAATCGTCATACTGTTGTACTGGCTGAGTCAAGGGAGGATTAAGTGTGCTTAAAATGTAAATTTAGAAAAATGTGTATGAATGTTACAATGTTACAATGTTGCAATGGAAAGGCACTTATTTTATACAAGAGATTAAAAGGCGGTGAAACGTTTGCAGCATATATAACTCACCTGAGAAATAAAGCTAAAACATGCAAATTTGTTGACTAAAGGGATGAGTTGATAAAAGACAGACTTGCATGTGGTATTAAAGATGATGCTGTGAGAAATATTTTGCTTTGTAACAGTGCAAATTAAAAGGCCCACATTCTTTTATTAAAGGGGAACATTTTAAGAAATGAATTGATCAGTTAGACAGTTGCAACCCTACTCTTTATGTTGATTGTGTGTCAGTGTTTCATGAAATGGTCAATGCAGTAGATTTAAGGGCAAAGAATGAAGTATTTTGTACTATTCAGATAAATGGCAAACCCATAGAGCTCAAAGTTGACATAGGTTCCAAGTGCAATGCTATGTCAGCAGAAACATTTGAGTGTGTCATGGTGAAAGGCTTGATTTGACAAGATGTGTGAAGCTTATTGCTTATGGAGGTGAAGAAATTCAAACTGAAGGCTCAGTAGTGCTTTCCTGTTACTCTGCTGGAAGAAGCTACAACTTATTTTTTATGTGGTCAAAAGGCATATCCAGTCATTATTAGGGTTCAGAGACAATTTGAAAATGGGACCGGTTTCATTTAATAAGGAAGTCCACCATGTTAGCTTAAAAGACCACTACTCTAATTTTTCCCAGTACATTTTTTCTACCTATGATCTTTTTTAAGACAAAATAGGCAAGCTTCTAGTTGTATACTTCACGAAGTTAGACCCAGAGGTCAGTCCAGTTATCAGGCCAGCACACAAAGTTCCAATAGCCATGCAGGAAAGAATCAAAGCTGAGTTAGATAAAATGGTGCAACAAGGTCTAATTTGTATAGCTGAAACTCCAGCTGAATGGATATCTTCTACGGTGGTAACTAAAGCTCAGATGACATCTGAATATGTATCAATCCACAGAATTTGAATAAAGCACTAACAAGACCTCATCATCCAATGTGCACAGTAAAAGAATTCACAGCCTTGATGCCAAATGTCACTATTTTTTCTGTCCTTGATGCAAAGAGTTCTTTTGGCAACTTCGATTGACAAAAATCATCATTGCCCACAACTTTTAGTACTCTGTTTGGCCAGTACGGATTTTTGATAATGCCATTTGAGATAAATTCTGCAAAGGAATGTCTTTCAATGTGCAATGGAACAAATTTTTTCCGGGTATCCTTATGCTATTATAGTAGATAACATATGAGTAGGAGGTCACGATGAAGTTGAACATGACAGAAACCGCAGAAAAATTCTAGAAAGGGCATGTCAAGTATTCAGGCTACAAGAAGTTCCTTATATTGGTCATTTATGACCACACCCTTCAAAGCAAACAGCCATTCTCAAGATGCCAGCGCCAGACAATGTTCAAGTCCTGCAACAATTTTTTGTTATGGTCAGTTACCTAGGCAAGTTCATTCCATATTTGAGTCAACTTTCAGCACTGTTTAGAGAGCTGATACTTAAAGATGAATCCTGGTCTTGGTCAGAGCAACATTAAAGAGCATTTGATGTCCTGAAACAGAGTTGCAAGCCCACCAACTCTCAGATACTATGATGTTCACAAGCCAGTTACACTTTCCTGTGATGCTTCAAAATTTGGACTTGATACAGTCATTCTGCAAGAGAATCAACCTGTTGCCTATGCATTGGGAACTCTTACCCAAACTGAGATACAGTATGTCCAGATCAAGAAAAACCTTTTGGCAATTGTGTTTGCATGTTCGAAGTTCCATGATTATGTTTATGGTAGACCTATCCAGATCGAAATGGTCCAGCAACCTCTAGTCACTATCTTGAGAATCAACTCCAGCCAGACTGCAACATATGATGCTGAGATTTCAAAAGTACAATTTCAATCTTGTCTACAAGAAAGGCAAACTTCTTTATCTTGCTGATACATTGTCCAGATCTCCCAGAGATACTACAGAATGGCACGGAATGAGAGTCTTGATTTTGAAGTCATGGAAGTGAGAAAGTTTTCTTCTACACATCTTGATGAGCTAAGAGATCACACAGCCACAGATCCAGTTTTACAAAGGCTCAACCACTTTATCAATCATGGATGGCCGTCAAAGTAATCTAGTTTACCTCAAGAAGTGCAACCTTATTTTCTTTACAGAGATGAGATTTTGTCTGACAAAGTTATCATTATGAAAGGTCAGAAAGTAATTTTTCCAAAGTTCTTGCAACCAGAGTACATTACTATCTTGCATCGTGGTCACCCAGGAACTGAATTTACCAAAAGAAGGGTGAGAGCACTAGTACTCTAGCCTTCTATGTTACAAGACATTGAGAGAGCACTTTCATCTTGCTCTGTATGTAATAGTACTAAGCCACATCAACAGAAGGAACCACTATAACTTAACCAGATTCCAGAACTACCTTGGTTGACAGTAGCCACCGACATCTTTGAGTGGAATGGTCAACATTATTTGGTGTTAGTAGAGTCTTACTCCAATTGGTTTGAGATTGACCTACTTCCTAACCTAGCATCCAGTACTGTCATTACGAAGATGAAGCGTCATTTTGCAGTGCATGGTAGTCTGCACAAAGTTATTTCTGACAATGCCATGCAGTTTACAAACCAACACTTCAGAAGATTCACTGAAGAATGGGACTTTAGTCATGTCACAAGTACTCCAGAGTACCTGCAGTTAAATAGTTTCCAACACTTCAGAAGATTCGCTGAAGAATGGGACTTCAGTCATGTCACAAGTACTCCAGAGTACCTGCAGTTAAATGGTTTCCAACACTTTAGAAGATTCGCTGAAGAATGGGACTTTAATCATGTCACAAGTACTCCAGAGTACCTGCAGTTAAATGGTTTCCAACACTTCAGAAGATTCGCTGAAGGATGGGACTTTAGTCGTGTCACAAGTACTCCAGAGTACCCACAGTTAAATGGTTTGGCAGAAGATGTGGTTTAAAGTGCAAAGGAATTACTAAAGAAGTCAAAACGACATAATAGTGATGTTTTCCGAATCTCTTGAATCTCAGAAATGTTCTTCATGATAAACATCTTGGTTTACTTGCTCCGAGACTTCTGTCAAGACAAACCAGAACTACAATACAAATTAGTAGTCAGTTGTTGGTTCCATGTGTCAATAACAACAGGTTAGTAAAAGCCAATCTGTTGAAGAAGTGCTTAACCCAGAAGTACTGCTATGATAAGACCAACAAACCGCTCAGTCCATTACTAGAAGGAGAAGTGGTAAGGATGCATTAGTCCAGAGGTTATGATCGCATTGGTGTCATGAAGAATATTGGTCCAGAGCTGAAATCGTACATTGTGGAATCAGATGGAGCAGTTTTTAGGTAGAATCAGAAACATTTGAGACCGGCGTCCAAGCCTACACCACAGCACATAGCCTGTGAGAAAGACTCTTTATCTCAGAGTGAGTTGTCCGGTGTTACAATTCCAGAGGAAGTTCCAGAAGACATTCCTGTTCCTGTGATGAATCCAGAAGTTCCTGATATGAGCTGTGCACTGCAGACTGTCCCTGTTGCTAAATTTGGTCCCAACTGTTATGTCACGAGATATGGTCACATCTCTAAACCCTCTAGCAGATATGAAGTAAGTTGGACATGAACATTGTGTTTTGTTTCCAATGTTTATAATATTGCATGTCTAACTCTGATATTGTGTTTTCAAAGTGCAATCTTTTTAAGAGAGAGGATGTAGATCAATATGTGTGTATGTACCTTTAAGAAGCTATCCAACGGCTTGCAGAAGTGTACAAATACTGAGCATATGCAAGCTAGACTGCCATTTGAGATGTAAGCTGTTGAGATGTAAGCGTGTCTGTATGTAAGGTCTGTCTGTTAACTAGTTTGTATTTAAAGATGCTGCTATCCATACTGATTTATTTCTATGTATTAAGGCACCTAAACAAAACCCCAGCCTTCTTGTCATATGTGTTAAGAGACAAATTAGCACCAGCCACTATCATAAACAGATTTAGAAAAGAAAGATCCAGAACTGTTCTCCCTGCATTTTCTTACTTTGGGATTAGCAAAATAGTTGAATGAAACCCCTTCTCCATCCGGGAAGAAGGAACTGGTTCTGTCACATCTTTTGACAGCATGTGATGAAGAACAGGTGGAAACAAAAGAGCCTGACCTGCATGATGTGGAATGATCCACTCGATAGGGGGAATTTCCTTCCACTGCCATTTGTAACCTTGATGAGTGATTTTCAGAACCCGTTTGTCTGAAACAATCTATTGCCAAAGAAAAAAATTGACACACACTTTTTAGAAAAGAAAAAAGGCCAATGTACGAGGAATGTCACAAGTTCACTTGAATAGTCATTCAGGCTTGTTGGAGTGTCCTTGGATTTGAGATGTTTGAGACTTCTTTTTGGAAACCCCTTGCCATTTCTTCTTAAATTTCTGTTTACAAGAATTCTGTTGAGACTGTTTATACTGTTTTTTTTTTTTTTTTTTGCCAAAACAGGATGAGGAAAAAGACGATCCACTTCACAATTTGGAAAAAGAGGGGTGAAAAATCTTAAGAGATTCCCTAGATCAACTTGTCCTTTCATCACACTTTTTGATCACCTTTGCAGCAGAGGGGCCAAACACTAAATCTCTAACCAAGGCAGAATTTAAAATCTCATTTTTTGCATCATCTGGAAGGTTCTGAGAATGTAGCCAAACACACCTCTTTAAAGCAGTACAGTGGCCATAGCCCTAGAAGAAGTATCAACAGCCATTCACACACTGCAAGCAATGAGTAGTGACCTCTGCAGTGGAAGAAACTAAATTATTTAAAACAAGTTTTTCTGCACAATATGTCAGTATAAACTTTAACATATGAGGATGACAGTTTAAAATTCTGAAATTTAAAGTTGCAGAACTATACAGTTTTTCTCCATACCTAACAATACATTTTCCATCACCATTGGAAAGAGTAGGATTAGAATTAACTAATTGCTTAGCAGGAGAGGAGTCAATTAAGGCTACAGCTGTTGGGTCAGATTTGGAAACAGAGTATAGAAATTTAAAAGACTGAGGGACTTCCTTTCTATCTGCCTTTTTAGGGACAGCTGGCTGGCTCTCAAGACAAATTGCAGGCAATAAGCACACATCCACTAAAGGAGACAGGATACGAGGAATATGTGTAGATTCTGGAAAAGCCTCTTGTAGCAACTCAAAGTATTTTCTGAGGGACTGAGAAACCTCACTCTTCTACCACTGAAAACACTGGACATTTTAGCAATAGTCTCAGAGAAAGAGAAACTCCCACAGAGAGTCTGAATCAGAAATCTGAGGACTAAACCCTGAATACGTCCCTGCATCTTCCTGTTAAGATTCAGAATCTTGAATCTCTTCAGGAATAGTGGCATTCCTCTTTCTTTTACTGGAAACTGCTCTACAAAAAGGCTCAATGACTGAATCAAACCCTGAGCCAGTCCTAGTAAACTACTCCTATCCAAAGAAATTTGAGGAGGGGTAGATACATGCTTGGTTTTCTGCTTTTTTTTTTCACAGGACAAATAGGGCCAACTTGTTAGTAATGACAGCCCCTGCTTCCCAGGGATGGGCACACCATTCTGACACAACAGGGAAACCTTCACTGTTCCCTCTCCCAGAACCAACAAGAGTGGTTCTCCCTTGCCCACTGACAGGCCCCAACAGGTGCAGAGGATGTGGATAACCCCTGGTCCATAGTGGCTGTAGGTGCTACACCAGAAGGATCTGAGGTAAAAGATAAGTGATCTGAGGTACAAGTGGCCACAGCAGAGTCACCCACCTGCTGGTGAGGCAAACTGCTAGCCTGCTGTGGTAGCAAAGGCTGTTTGCTTAACCTTTTCTTTTTATGGCTGGAAGAAGGACCAGCCTTGGGAGTGACAACATGTCCCATAGTCAGGCCGAAAATGGTGCCTCAATCCTGGGAAAAACAAGTAACAAATGCCAACAAAACTACCAGTCTGAAAAAGTTACTTGTTTTGACAGAAAAAGCACAGTAAAAAAGCACTTTCAACTGCTATGGCAGTTTCACAATGGAAAAATAACACAATTTCCCCATAGACAATATTTTATCAGTTAGTTAACACTATTTTTAAACTGACAGTGACAATGAGTGCTCCATTTAAAAGTATGTTACAGTCTAGAGACAATCCATTATAACATACCACTCCTTGCTTTAAAATAACTTTCCTGAAGAAGAAAATGATAACACATCAGTAAAAAATAAGAACATTGGAGTTTTTCCCCCAAAAGGAACTTATCTGCTCAGCTAAGGACTGTCAAACCTCATGAGCCATGGAGGAGCAGACTTCTTGGTGGCAGGAAAGCACTATAAGGCTTTATGCCCAAATGTATCTTTTAGTCAGCTCAGCTCAAGCTGCTTGACAGTTTGGGGGTGTGGAAGGTACCCTGAAGCTTTTGAAGCTGGCTGTCTTTTATATCCTTGGTAGGCTATATCCCATATATCTAAGGCAGTGGTCAATAAGAAGAATACATACTAGGTATATTGATCTAAACCTCTTCTGCAATATGAACAGAATGACTTAGAAGGACAGGACTATCTCACAGAGGATACTGCTACTCTGGGACAGACTCCCCATCCACATAAAACAAAGTTCATCCCTGTCCATATTCAAGTACAACTTGGATCTATGCATGGGAAGCATCAAATTTACCCCATGACTGCCCTCTGTGCTACTAATCCACAAGGGTACCTCCTAACTGCTTAATCCCGTGCATGGGTCCCCTTAAATTATATATGGTATACCAATAAGGTATTGTTATTAGCAGTAATATTTAATTATCATCCATGGGATAGGTAAGACCAATCTCTAGCCAAATGGCATAGGTTAATTCAAGGGCAAAAAGGAGAACTGGCTAGGCTTAAAATGCTTCACAAGGGCAGCTATTATAGTCCTTACATATGACCCTATGAACAAATGTCAACTATAGTACATGAATTCTATGTATGTACCCAAATTTCTCCTTAGGCTACTTTTGTTATTTATATTATCCTGTACACTCTATCTTTATCTGCAATTATTTTTTATATTCTTGGCCAGCTCCATTGGCATAGAGGGAGAAAGTTGTGATTATGACATAGGCAATCCGATTTCAATTAGTAGAGCAGACACCTGCTAGAGCTGACATGCAGACAGAGACAAATAAAGGGGCTGAGCTCATATACCTCTTTCAGGTGTAAAGGGGTGGATCTCATGTTCAGCGGTGCACATAGCCTGCACTTTTGTTCCAAATGGAGAATGGAAAAACATGCAACAGTGTCTTTTCTGTGGCGGCAAAGGTGTTTGCATATTAAGATGTGAGCAGCAGAGCACTTCAGTGCCCCATTGTATATCATCCTCATGGACACCAGAGCCCCATTGCATATCATTCTCATGGACACCAGAGCCCCACTGCATACCATCTTCATGGACACCAGAGCCTCATTGCATATCATCCTCATGGACACCAGGGCCCCATTGCATATCATCCTCATGGACACCAGAGCCTCATTGCATATCATCCTCATGGACACCAGAGCCCCATTGCATATCATCCTCATGGACACCAGAGCCCCATTGCATATCATCCTCATGGACACCAGAGCCTCATTGCATATAATCCTCATGGACACCAGAGCCCCATTGCATATCATCCTCATGGACACCAGAAACCCATTGCATATCATCCTTATGAACACCAGAGCCCCACTGCATATCATTCTCATGGACACCAGAGCCCCACTGCGTATCATCCTCATGGACACCAGACCGTCATTGCATATCATCCTCATGGACACCAGAGCCCCATTGCATATTATCCTCATGGACACCAGAGCCCCATTGCATACCATCTTCATGGACACCAGAGCCTCACTGCATATCATCCTCATGGACACCAGAGCCTCATTGCATATCATCCTCATTGACACCAGAGCCCCATTGCATATCATCCTCACGGACACCAGAGCCTCATTGCATATAATCCTCATGGACACCAGAGCCCCATTGCATATCATCCTCATGGACACCAGAAACCCATTGCATATCATCCTTATGAACACCAGAACCCCATTGCATATCATCCTCATGGACACCAGAGCCTTATTGCATATCATCCTCACAGACACCGGAGTCCCATTGCATATCATCATCACGGACACCAGAGTCCCATTGCATATCATCCTCATGGACACCAGAGCCTCAATGCATATCATCCTCATGGACACCAGAGTCCCCTTGCATATCATCCTCATGGACACCAGAGCCACATTGCATATCATCCTCATGGACACCAGAGCCCCATTGCACAGCTCTACTCAGTGGCATACCGCCTGTTCAGAGGCGATCTGTGCCTGACGTATAAAGCCATGTCTAACCCGGAATTAATGGACATGCTGCACCTCAGAAAATCTAAATCCCATCGAGCTACGCGCTCGAGAGACTTGAACCTCAGCACTGAAATAAATAGGACATGCTGGAGGGACAGATTCATAACCCAGAGGCTCCCTTCACTCTGGAATAAAATCCCAGTCCAGGTTAGGCAGAGTCCCTCATTGACTCTCTTCAAGAGGAATCTTGTTGAGTGGATGGGAGATCGTAGGTTTACCCCGGGTATCACTTCTGTGTCACTGTTAGACAGAGGCACAGTATACTAACCTCGAAAAAGGGCATAGCAAAATAAATTTAAAATGGGTGGCGAAAGCCAAACACACTCTGGCTAGGCTTATAAATGCCCTAGGGCAGATAGCCTAGTATGAACCTATGAACCTATGAACCTATATCATCCTCATGGACACATTGCATATCATCCTCATGGACACCTACTGAGCAGGTGCAGGTGTTGATGCTTAAGCAAAAAAGCCACTTTCAGTATCTGATTCTTGTCCAGTGGAAATTAATGGGACAAAGAGCTTGGTGGTCAAAGGTACAGAAAGGAAATCAAAATAATTATTTTGATGTTCATTCTGCACTTATGTCCTGGACGTTTTCTCCTAGGGACTCCAATGGGACATTCCTAGACTGCAAATGCAATACATAAAATTATTTATTTATGCATTAGGTAGAGGCTGTAGTCACACTTTTCTGGAGACTCATTCTTTTGAGGAGCGAGGAAGACAATGCTGCCTTCTACTGCCTAAGCAAATCGAGTAAGCCAGAAGTTGTTATAATTAAATAATGCGTCTTTTTTCTCTGGCCAACTGCCACTTACTTTAGATCCCTGGCTTCTTTCATATTTCCTTTTCTCAAATGGGCCAGTGCATATTGGGGGGGGGGGGTAACTCAGATGTGCCACTTCATTAGATGGATTTTATCCCACTGGAAGGTAAAAGTCTCATAACCATTGGGATATAAAAAGCCCCATGACTGGAGAGAGGAGTTGAAGAAGCTGTGGTTGCCATACTGCAGCCAGCTATGGTTTTCTGTTTAAGCTCTACCTCTCACTGATGTACTGGGCTGATATCAGCAAGATAGACATGCAATGGGGCCACATTCACATTACCACCAACTAAGTGGTAGTGTGTCCATCTTTGTGCACACACTTACCATGGCACTGTTTCTTACATGTCCACATCACATCCCCACTTACTCCATCTGAAATAGCCAGTAAGGGAATGCCTCCCCCCACCTGCAACATCAACTTCTGTAGGTTTCCAAGTTGCTAACCTAAGTCAGTTACCTAGGTCATAGTCTTGATTTTATATCTGGACATCAGTAGAGATGAGTATACATCTTAAAAGAACATGCAGAAGACAAGTAGAGAAAGAACTAAGGCCTCAAGCAGCCCTCTGGTGACTTCAACCAATAAAGGAACTTATCCTCCCAGATTTATCATTTGGGTACTTCAGTATGGCAATGAGTGGTCCAGCAGACTAGTTATACACTGACACCAGGCTCGGTCTGTTTGTTTGAAAAGACCTCTGTGGGATGAAGGTAGGTTATGTACACACTTATCCCCTCATCCAGGGCAGCTGTAACATCTTCATAGAAAGGAATTAAAACTTAGCAAGCGTTACCTTTCCTTAACAAAATCATACTAGTTCATACACAGAGGCAGGAGAATACATATGTCATTTTGAACATCTGTGGCTGCATCCTGCAAAATAGCCCAAGTGCTACACTGAGGCGATGCAGCACACAACACTGCAGAAACTGCACCTAAACGTAAATTTTAGATCCTCATCCTTATCCAGGGCAGCTGTAACATCCTCATAGAAAGGAAATAAAACTTAGTAGGCGCAAAACTGATACATCTGTAATTCTCAATGGCAGCTTCAAATCCTGACCAACAGTTTTATATCAAATAAAAGAAAGCAAGAAACCAACTACAAAGTTAGGCAAAAAGAAGAAAATCTTAATGAGGATAATTTCTGACATTGCTTGCATCTCAGCATTTACCTTCAAGGGTTGGTGCAGCATTTATATTTGCTTTACTTTTATCCAAAATTAATTAACTTGTAGACTAGTTACAGCTAACCATTCATTCAAACATTAGGAGGGATAATATTTCAGGCAAAAGAGGGTATGGCCATAATCATTTACAACAACAATCAAATAAAATTATTTTGGAAGCGTTCAGGAAATATTAGTTCCCCATACTTCTTGTTTCCAGTCACGGAGATGTAGGTGTGATTAAGACAAGAAGATATGTCATTGAGCAAACAATGGTGACAGCAAACAACTGAATAAGCTATTAGATGGAACTATTCAAAGTTAACAGCTGACAGAAAAGCATCAACAGTTATGAGGGAAGTGTCCTAATTTTAGTTATAAACATAACAGGACTATTTCTGATAGTGCATGGCTGTAATGCTTTTCATGCAATCTGACCACCCACTGAACATGAAAGAGCAAAAGATGGAAGTGTATCTAGCTACATAAAGGATAAGCACATCTTAAGGTTGGTCAAGCAATATGACATGCTTGAGCAACACTATGTCCAACTAACAAGAGGAAAAATCCATTACCATAGTCTTGTTAGCTACAGGTCCAAAACTATGAACCAGGAAACCCATATATCATACCTAAAGTTACTAGAATCACTCACCTTCCAGCCCGATACAATACGTATGGGTGATTTTAACTACCCCTCCATTAATTAGGAGGCATACACAGCCACTAATGTGCAGAACCAAGGATTTCTGGACTTTTCTAAATTCAAATGCCCTTGAGAAGCAAGCTGCACTCCCACTAGGGGAGCAAATATCCTAGATCTCGTACTCACAAATATAGGGGACTGCTGCCCTCCCCCTTAGTGTTATATCTTAGTGGTATGATCAGATCACAAAGTGGTCTCCCTTGAAATAAATTTAAAACTAGCCCCTCCATCTAACCCCAGATAAGAACTTCTCTAAGGTAAATTAGCACCCTATTAAGGGATGGCATAAATAGTCTCCAGGCTCCCCCAAATCCAGAAAGCACAGAAACCTATGCAGAGGGATACATGAAAGCCCTGTATGACCATTTAAACAGCTGCATAGAAACAGCAGTACCAGAATGAAATAACCCCAGGTCAAACTGCAAAAAAAAGTCACCCTGATGGACCACTGGCATTAATAGGTTGTACATAAAAGGAAAGAAACTCTGTGGAGAAGTAAGAGGGAATGTGCACAGCAGAGCAATAAGCCCCTCATTAGTCTAAACAAGTGAATCAGGGAACTAGTCAAGTCTCTGGAAGCAGATGTTAAGGTAAAAATAGCCTGCAAAACTAAGGATAACCATGAAGGCATTTTTCAGTTATGTCCGTAATGTTAAGGGTAACACCCGAAAATGTGTGGAATTAGTTGTAGATGACATCACTTATACTCAACCAGAAGATTTAGCAAATCTGCTGGCTGAGAAACTCTGCTCAAATTTCACCTCCCTGTCACCTTCATTTCTCCACCCAAAAAATGCCCTATACCACTCCCAATTATCACCAAAGAACAGGTTGCCACTGCGCTCTCTAAAGCTAAAAACACGGCTTCAGTGGGACCGATTGATATGCCAGGTTTCCTCTTAAACAGCTTAAACCAGTACTTATCAGGCCCATTAGGATGTCTATCTAACCACAGTCTCTCGACTGGCTTTGTGCCAATGGAGTGGAAGAAATCAACATTCATCCCTCTGCATAAAGGGGGACCATGTACTGACCTGGGAAATTACAGACCCATTTGTTTGACTAGCCATACATGTAAGGCCATGGAAAGAATAATCATGGACCTGATAAATAATGACATAGGAGACCTCCAAACACTGGACCCAATCAGACTTGGCTTTGTCAAGGGCAGGTCATGTCTATTGATTCTAGTGGATTTCATTGAGAAAGTCACTAAGGCCATGAACGAAGGTAAAACTACCTACTTCAACCTAGCCAAGGCATTTGACACAATTCCCAACTCAGGTATTATAAATAAACTCACAAAACTGGGCATAAATCCCTTTGTCACCAGATGGATATCCAATTGGCTCACATACAAGACACGTTGTTAAAGTGGGTGAATCCAGATCCAGCAAGAGGCCAGTTATTAGTGGTGTGGCACAGGGCTCAGTACTGGGACCACTTATGTTGGGGAAATACTTCTCTGAAGTCAAGGTTAATGTGGAAGGCCTCTGGATGACAAATATTGCTGATAACTGCATTCTGCGGGCAGTCATTGAATCCCTGATGTAGGTATCCTTTGGGAAGGTATAGATGAGAGAAATGATTGGTTCCAGAACCATGGCCTAAAACTAAATGGAAAAATATGCATTATCATACCCTTTGAGAAGTAAAATAGCCCTGCAAATTACAACTTCAATAGCACACCCCTTAGAGTAGATGCAGAGGTGAGACATCTAGGCACACAGGTAAATAGTAGCCTGAATTTTGACTTCCATGTGTCCACAGTGGTAAGAAAATCCTTTTATGTGGTACAACTTATAAGTAAAGGTACGGTATCCAGATCTAAGCAAATTATAGTCCCACTGTACTCAGCCCTCATTAGACCAATAATCGAGTACACGTGCCATTTGGCATGTACTCAATTAGGCATTTACAGCAGCTGAAGGGACCTCAGAGGTTCATCTCAAAGAAAATACAGGGTGTAAACAACAAGAATTATGTGGATTGACTAAAAGCCCTATCCCTTTACTCTGTCTCCTACCAACTATTAAGGCATGACCTATGCCTGAGCTACAAGGCACTCACAAATCCAGCCATGATGAAGCTGCTACACATCTGCAAGTCAAACAGCATGAGGGTCACCTGGTCTAGGGGACCTAAACTTAGTCAGCGACTCAAGCAAAACATGCTGGAGAGACAGATGTGTGTTTCAGAAATTGCCCCTTCATTGGAACAGGCTTCCTATTCACATTAAGCAATACCCTACCCTGGTCCTCTTCAAATGCAGTTTTGATTAATGTATGGGGAATTGCAAATTCACACCTGGGGTAGTGTCTATGTCCATTACGGACAGGCGCAATCTGTAAGATACTTAATGCAGAGGCACAAATCAATGTCATCTTCTTGCCCCTAAGGGCCATATATTGGGTAAAATTGGAATATATTAGCTAGGCTTGTAAGGGTCCTTAAGTCATTAGCCTAGTAATCTCCTATGAACCTGTGAAGCTATGAAATAAGGTAAGATAAGTGTAATAGTAAGACAAATGTCTTCTTAAAAGGAACAAGTTAAGTATTACAGGAATTCAGCATGCAGAATGTGAAGGTTACACATTATTCTGAATACTCAGACACCAGAAAAAAACATTTAGCGGAATATTTTAAATAGCAATAATGTTTTTGTCATATATGAAGCAAAGTGTGTTTATTCTTGTTTTAAACAGAAAAAAGGCTTAGAAATAGACATTTTCAACACATGAAATGCTGACAGAATATAAACAATGCTTCCAGTAATAATGTAGGGACAAAATATTAACAAGTTATTTTCTGGTGTTATTAAAGTATAACAAACCAGTGTATTAGGTGGCATTAATTCGGGCGTTATTATATCCTAAGATGTGATAGCTGTGCATCTAATAGTAAATAACGGGTAGGGACCAAATGATGCTTCCAGTTAGGGTCGCTTTAAGACATAGAGGTATCAAAAAAGCAACATGAGGTCATTGTTTATGAATGACGTTACACAGGATTATTTGTAAATTTCACTAGCTAAGGACGAATTTCAAAAAATGTTATTTAAAGAAGTTTTTAACAGAAACAAAAATTATTACCCAAAAGTGTTTATATTTGTGACATTGCCGCATTATCATTTTAATCATAGTACTGAATAAAGCACAGATCACTGTGATGGATCATTTGCTTATCCTGCATGGTCCTCCAGATGTATACTACACAGTCTCACTAAATATTTCCAGCTAAATGTGTGTCAGTGTGTGTGTGTGTGTCAGTGTGTGTGTGTGTGTGTGTGTGTGTGTGTGTGTGTGTGTGTGTGTGTGTGTGTGTGTGTGTGTGTTGGTGTGTGTGGCAGTGTGTGTGTGTGTGTGTGTGTGTGTGTGTGTGTGCCTCCTCTCTTGAAAGCATCCTGAGGCAACAAAAGCAGGTATGATAAGCCATGGCTGCATGGCATAAGCTAAAATACCAATAGGAATGCACATCTGGTTTTGTCTTCTAGTTCTAAACATTGCCATGAGATGTATGTCCTGTTGCATACAGGCATCATATATTTTCAGGTTGGTGTAAACACACACTGTTTATCTTTAGTCAAATAGAATCCTTTATTACTAACACAAGCATGCTGTCTGGGCCTAGGTATATTGAGATGACAGTGTGGGTACATTTTATGTTATCAGAAATGCTAAACATTTAGGTAACCCCATGGTAAGCCCTCTTGCATGTGTAATGCAATGCTGCTGTTGATGAGATGCAGATTATTTTCTCTGCATGCCACACCACTGCATCCAAGAACTAGATAAGTATAGGGCTAGCTTCTAATTATAATGTTCCTCTGGTGCCTCCCAATCCAGCATCTAAGACATACCTATTGGCAGGGTGCACAGAGTGGTTGCTACTAGGATTTTCAGAGAGATCTTCCATGCCACGTGCATGAACTGAAGGAGGATCCATGTAATAACGTTCTGAAACAAGTGCATCTCATTCACATGGCTGTGTTGGTCTATAGCAGGATATTTAATACGTTTGTTACCTCTCCTTCAGCTGTTGTTTAGCAGGGCATCATGCCTGCTTTTATGAATGCAGCTTCTATCCTTTTCTTAAGTTACAGGTACTGCTGAACACAATAGATCTCTCTGGACATTCAATGTGTGCTAGGTTCTTCCTGTCCATTTACTGGTCATGTGCATATCTTTAAATTACAGTCATGCCTTTATTTACGAACTGCTTCATGTGCTAATCGGACAGCTGTATCTGTACACTTTACATGACTGTTTCTATATAGCTTCAAGTTATTTTTTTCATGCTGCGCTATTGTCTGTACAAGACATTTCTGTGGATTTTAGCAACTTCCAGGCATTGACCCTCACTACTCTGTACTGAGCCCTTCTGATTACCACCTCACATCCCTATCATCAGATGTTTTGTAGTGAGTGCATTTGTTGAAATCTGATTCTTTGAACAAGACCCTATGAGCACAGCTTAAAAACTGCTGATAGGGCTATTTTCCTGAAAAAATGTACTTTCAAAAATCACCATAAGAATGTTTTGTTCTGTTCATCATCAAGTATATTTTTCTATCTGGGAAATGATGCTTTCAGATTCATCAGTTCAAAGGACTGCTGTTTGAAGAACTTTGCTTCAGACATATACTTATGATATAAAACATTCATGTTCCCACAACTGGCAGCATCTGTAACATTGATGTATTACATTTGACATTGACTTTGTAACTTACCTCATACCACAGAACAGAAAAATGTAGTCTTTCATGAGGAATACATATCATATAAGTTTTTATTCCAAATTCTTGTCATGTTAAAATCTGCATATCTATATGACCCAAGTTGTTTTGTCTGAAGTGTCTGTAGATTTTGAAGAATTATTATAGTTTTCTGTAGATACAGCCATGGAATATAATAATATTATTAAAGAGTAAAGATCAAAAACATGAATATTTATAAATATCTACCTCTCTAAGCACCCAAACCACAGAAATATGGAAGATGTTAACCTTTGACCTGTGCACCCTGAAATACCCATCACAAAAAATAACAGATTGTATCTTTCATTTGTTTGTAAGTCCTTTGTTCTATTAGCTTAGGTTATGACATTGTACTCTTATTTAAAGTCTAAATATCTGCAACAGCAAAACTGATTGTCACAGGCATGCAAAAACTTTATTAGGGTGGCATATGTGTATTTTGTTAATTTAATTTTCTTAAAATGTTAAATAAGAAATACTGTATTGTGTGCTTATACTGCCTGCAGAAACGTACTTATGTTAAACGTTTGTTTAATACAAGCTTTCATTTGCAGCTTTAAAAGGCCTCTAATATGAGGGATGTAGAGAATATCTTTAATTACTTTATCAATCACTGCACTAATCAAACTGAAAGTTGAGTGGAATACAAAGCCCTGATATTTCCAGGTAGGTTTAACAATACTGTTTAAAAAAGGGTGGCACTGGTATTACTCGCTCACTTTTCCACATTAATGTATGCATTAGCAACAATTTACAAACACATGGCAGTATCTGTAAATACTGGTGGACAGTAGAGCAGCTTGTAGCTAAAATGGGGCATTGGGTGTACTCTACCCATGTATTTAACACAATTAAATAATGATAACCCTTTTAATTGCTTTGTCTTACCTTTGCTTATTATAAGCAGTTAGCAATTTGTCTTACAACTAAGCTGGACTTGTTATGTTTTGTTTAATAATGTGCTGTTTAGAGAACACTCATCAGGACTTCATGAAGGAGTTTAATGTTGCCTTCTGAACTATTTCATCACTTAGTATAAAATAGTTCCCTTTTTCCATTTGTTTCCCTCCAAGTAGGACTCCTCCCCAACACATAAGCACAGGGAATTCACAAATACATACTACACACGTCTTCAGTGTTGTTT
This sequence comes from Protopterus annectens, assembly GCF_019279795.1. Classification (NCBI taxonomy): domain Eukaryota; kingdom Metazoa; phylum Chordata; order Ceratodontiformes; family Protopteridae; genus Protopterus; species Protopterus annectens. Next base: position 1,276,216,126 of record NC_056746.1, on the reverse strand, counting down.
TTTTTTTTTTTTTAGTCTGAAATGGAAGCACCACTATGCTTGGTCACTCTGTATTTTACTTTAGTATTTTTTTTCCTCCCTGCAGGTGACCATCAGTTTCTGTCCTTCTTCTTTGAGTTCATTGAATCCACCTTAGCCTCTCAAGGCTCAACCCAATCCATGTCCAGTGCCAGTGAGGAGACTGAGGACACTGGTGCAGTAAATGAGAGTGGTGTACCAATTGGAACGTGGAACTCACCAAAGTCTTAACACTGCTAATACAGTCTCAGGATGGGTTAGCTGACATTGTCTAGCCATTCCTATCCCCGGCCCTCTTCCTGGCCTCTCCAGTGCCTGTGCTGCAAGTCAAACACAAAGGTCGTCTAGAGTACAGCAAGGCCTTCACCCTTCTGTTTAATGGGGCCTGGAGAAGAGTTGGTGGCAATGATTTTAAATATTTGTTTCCTTGAAAAAATACATAAATGTAATAGTCTGCATCTGGCAAGCTTTGCTGATTGCTTGCTTCCTTGGATATATGTATAAACTCCATTTTCAGTAGTTAGTTGTATGTATTATGCAAATAAATAGCATTTTTCACATTATCTAGATTATTTTCAGTAAATTATAAATGCAGAATATGTTATGCTTTAATGGTTCCTGAATATGCAATGCTTTCCTAGTGAGAAAAATATTTCATATCAAGCTACCTGTGTTCAATGCTGCATTAATGCTCAGCTATGTTAATCTACCTACTAAACTTTGTCACTACTCAGTCTTAAAGTATTAGCTCACAATTAAATGGCTTCTTACCAAATGCCTTTGAGAAAGCTTCCACAATGACTTTCTTTGATGACTTTGTGCATCTGTAACTGTTGTTAGTATGGCGTAGTGCTTCATAAGCTAGTTTCACCAGTAAACTGCACTGTATGAGCATGGCACTGAATCTTATGCTGTAGCCAACATGCTAGGAACAATAATGCCTCATTTTCTTGAGTTAATAAATTCTAGCTGACATCTGTGATTCAGAACTAATCAATGATTAGGTGAAGAGACATTTAAATATCAGTATTACTACAAATAGATTCTTAAAATTATGATTAATGTAGATAATGTATGATTAATGTGAGGCAGAGCACCTCGCTGGCCTTGTTCAAGAGAAATCTTGACCAATGGATGGGAGAGCGCAGATATACCCCAGGGATTACCTCAGTGTCACTGCTCGACAGAGGCACAGCAAAATAATGGGTATAGTTCCCCATACTAAAGGGGTGGCGTAAGCCACAAAACTATGGGCTAGGCTTGTAAATGCCCTTGGGCAGATAGCCTAGTATGAACCTATGAACCTATGAACCTATAATATTTACCTTATGGAGAAAATATACAAGGCTGTCTTCCATTAATTTTCACCACGACCAGAAACTTCAGAAATCAGCTATATCCTTTATTATACACGACAAGACAGATTTAGCGCTTTCATCTCCAAACCTGGAGACCTCATCAGAATCCTGATGAGGTCTCCAGGTTTGGAGATGAAAGCGCTAAATCTGTCTTGTCGTGTATAATAAAGGATATAGCTGATTTCTGAAGTTTCTGGTCGTGGTGAAAATTAATGGAAGACAGCCTTTATTGACCCATATTACCGAGTGTTTCACTATTTGTTGTCTACTGGTGTATGGTTACTAGAAAATATACAAGCACTAAACATTAAGGAATCTGAGCTGCCTGAGTCATAGCTGCCTGAAAACACCTTACAGAATTGCAGTGTTCTGACAAATGAACTGTAGTACCTCCTTATCTAGTAACAGTACAAAGATTTAAAGAAATAAAGCTTTACCTGGACTCCAATAATAATAGAGAGGTTTCTGATATTATCCTATGGGACACTTTAAAGGTAGTCTTACATGGTAAAGTCAAAAGTTGATACATAAATAAAAGGAAGGAATGGGATAAAAAACTGGTAGACAAACAAAAAGAAATTGATGAACTAAAGCTAAAATTTACATCAAATGACAAATCTGCATTAGCTGCCATATGTAAACTGAGCAAGGAATATTAGGATATCATGCAGCATAAAATATCAATTATTCTGGAAAAAATCAGACTGCAGTCCTTCTCAATTAATCCCATGAGTATGCACAGGATTGTGATTACATCTAAATATTTAAATGAGAAAAGTCATATAAAAGAAATAATATACACTAGAAATAATCAGACTATCAAAGTTACAGATCTAAAAAATATCTTATTATGTTTTAAAAACCATTACAAGAATATTAATAATAATAACTCATCTACAAGTGATAAACTTATAGACAACTTTCTTGCTAATAATATTCAAAAGAAACTATTCAAACACAATATTAATAACATAGATAAACCATTTTCCTTTAAAGAATTAAAGGAACAAATAAAAAAATCTTAAGACAAAAAAGACACCAGGGCTGGATGGTCTAATTCTGGAATTTTACAAACTCTTACCTGATAACATCTTGAAAATCTTACTCAATGCATTCCAAGAAGTTAAAACTGCAGCAAACATCCCTCCCTCATGGAAATATTCTATCATCTCTCCCATCTTAAAACCAAATAAAGAGCCCAACCTTTGCACACCATACAGGCCAATCTCTTTGCTTACCATTGACTACAATATATTCATGTCTATCTTAACAGACAGATTAAATAATATTCTTTCAAAATTAATTCATGAAGACTAAACCGGGTTTATCAAAAACAGAAAGGTACAAAACAATGTAATTAGATTAATGTCCTTAATGGACTTAGCAAACAAGAACAAAAAATGAGCTTTCTGTTTTAAGCCTTGATACAGACAAAGCTTTCAACTCCCTAAGTTGGCCATATCTGTTTAAAGCTCTGCAAAACTACAATTTCTCCCCAAACTTTATAGGATTAATTAAAAAACTACACAAAAAGTCAATAGCCTGTGTAAAGATTGGATCTTATCTATCTAGCCCATTTGAAATATTAAGAGGTACTAAACAGGGGTTCCCCCTCTCCCCATTACTCTTTGCCCTGGCTATCAGCAAATTATGTTAGAAATAAGGACAGCATTAAAGCATATAAAATATCAGACAAATTATCCCCCAAGATACAACTGTTTGCTGATGACCTATTGATAACATCTAAGAAAAGAAAACCAAGAGACTTTCACTAAATGTTGTTACTCCAAGTCAGAATAATGAAGAAAAATAAAAGCAAACAACCAACAGGCTGATGTAAAAACCTTTTAATAAAACAACAAACACACGATGAGCGCTTTCAGGTCTAAGCCCTTCTTAAGATAAAATAAAATACATACACTTCAATACTTATACATTGTTAAAAACATCCCGACCAATGATAAACTAATATTTAACTCTCTGCCTTTTAGGGCTGGTTTCAAGGGTACAACTCCATTAAGGCCAGGTGCTTTGTCAGCACCTAGTTCTATAATCCATTTTAACTCATTGTATCCTGTAAGATTCACAACATGTCCACCTCTAATGCTAGGTTTGACTACTTGTAACACCATAAATATAAAAGTATGGCTCTCACATTGGGCTATGAGCTGATATAAAGCATTATGAATATTTTTAGCCTAATAACAGAGATGCTTCAAAATTCTCTCTTTTAATTTACAATTAGTTTTGTCCACATAAAAACATGAGCATTGTCGACACTGGGCTAAATAAATGAGATTACATGTATTGCAGTCTGCATATTGATGCATGGTGTATTTCCTTTTTGTCACTGGGTGGGTGAATGCATTATCATTCTTAATATATGTGCAATCTCTACAGTTTCTACCGGCATATGTGCCTTTCCGCTGAGAAATACTACTGGTTACATTAGTTGAACCATGTCCATAACAAAATACATTTTTTAAATTTGTATTGTGTATGAAACTGAAACCTGGTGTCTCTCTTACTATATTCTTTAATGCATCATCACTTAACAGAAATTTCCAATTGCGTTTCATTATCTACATATACCTCCTATGTTGTTACAAAATCTAAAAATTAGACGTTGCTTCTTATCAGAATACTTATTTTCACACCATGGTTACTAGCACCTCTATTTGAAAACCATGGCTTAGCTGTTTTTTGTCTATCTATTGGATGCTCTGGGTGGCCTGATCTATAACCTTACTAGTATACCCTCTTCTACTCACTGTACTTGTTCAAACATGGAGTCATCGGTGCACAAACGAGAAGCTCTTTACACCTGCCTTTTGTGATGTTATTAAATGTATGTCTAGGGTGCATACTATCAAAGGCCAGCAAAGCATTTTTCCAACAGGCCTTTTTATATAAAGATCTGTGTAAGTGCCCATCTGCACCTTTAAAAAGTTTCACATCTAAGAAATCAATGCTAGTAATGGAGCTACTCACAATAAATCTTAAGAAATCTGTGCTGTTTTCTAGATAACTAACAAATGCAGTTAATTCATCAACAGTACCCCTCCACAACAAAAAAATATCAACCACGAATCTCAGAAAATATGCCATCTGCTTCAGCCATGAATGTCCAGTCCTAAAAAATGCCATGTCTTCCCAGTGGGCAAGAACTAGATTTGTGTAAAAGTTGGCACATGGTGTGCCCATCGTAATGCCCTTCACTTGTCAATAATTCTTTCCTTGATACATAAAAACATTATTTTCTAGAACTAATTTCAACAATTTACAGAAAAAAGTGTTCATACAAACATCATAAATGATTTTCCCCATTAGAACCACTTCTGTGGTTTGTACCCCATAATCATTTGAAATAACAGTGAATAAATTATTAACATCAAGAGTCACCAATAAACAATCATAACAGTTTGACTCATTTGTAAAATCATATAGTGACCATAAAAAACATGCTGTATCTTTCAAAATTCATCGGTATACAGACAATACAAGTTTTAGCTTACTTTCTATCCACGTAGATAAATGCTCTGTTACACAGCCTCTCCCTGAGACTATAGGTCTCACAGGTGGTCTGGTTAAGTCTTTATGTGTCTTGGGGAGGGCTTTAAAAACAGGGGTAACAGGATGTTCTACCCATAAAAAGTTGAGTAAATCTGCATGTAACCACTCATTGTCTTTCATAACAGAAAGCTCAGCTCTAACCACATCTATTAACGTTTTTACAGTTAAAGGTAAAATTTGTAAGAAAGTACTTGTATCACTTAATAAATCCTTAATGCTGTTATTATAGAACTGTGAATCTAACAGTAACACAACCTGTCCCTTATCAGCAGGCTTAATAGTTATACATTTATCATTACTCAATGGCTGCAATGCTTCTTTTTGCACCTTGTTCAAATAATAATGGTCTATATTACGAGATCAATGACACTGTTCTTTGAATGCATAATAGTCGAACTGAAAACATCGAAAACACATAACCGTGAATGGCCACGTCCGCGAATTTTTTCCTACGGAAAAAAATTGTGAGACTGTAAACAAACAAAACACACTTTCCAATCCTACTCAGGTGGGGGGCTTTGCGCCCCCCACAACCCCTAACTAAATATATCAACTCCGAGATCGCTCAACATTGGAGGACAGGGCAAACCGCGAGAACAGCCCAACTGAATTTTTTCCCTAGGAAAAAATTAGCGTACGTGGCCATTTGTGGTTTAGTGTTTGCAATGTTTTTGGTTCAACTATCAATCGTTCGAAGAACAGCGTCTTTGATAGCATAATAGGGAACCAATAAAAATAACCACATTTACTGTTGCTATCTAAATAACATTTAATATCCTTCTCACCGAATTTTTAAAAAGTAGATACAGTGGGGGTGCATCATAGGTATAAATGTGCTTGGCTGCATGGGATAGCTTCTAACAACTTCCCTGCCATCACCAAACATATGTTGCAACAATATATTTCTTCCAAATAAATGCAGGTCTAAAATGACTTCATTATAAATGGTGCCATTACTTAGTACAAATGTAAGACCTTTGTTTAAAACATACAATTGGTCAGTAGATAGAACAACATTAGACAAGTTATACACAATACAGTCTGTACTTGCAGTCACAGTGATGTCTTCCTCCTCTTCACATCCCTGCTGTAAGAATGACTGCATTTGTGTTTGTTTCTCACATTTTTCTTCCTTACTGGAACAGGCAGCACCGGAAAAGAGGAATTAGTGGAAGAATAAACATCTTGTTGTCTAATTTTTGGTCGTGCACCTAATACTTGAACATCTCTAACGTTTCCAGCAGATGTCAACATAGTGGCATCACCTGATGCTTTTCCAGCATTCTCATTGGCTGATCTGGTTTCATTGCTGATAGGGATAATAACAGTTGCCATAGTATCAACCTGGGTACAGGAAAATGTTACAGGTTGATTTGATACTATTGCTTTGGTTTTATTGTGAAAATATGGCAGTTTGCCCTCCTTTTGGCTCGTTCTAACTGAATGGTTAACTTCATTATTAATTAATTGTGCTGGTCTCTCTCTAGGCCATGTAAAGATGTTACCTAGAGAAAAATCACGAGAGTCACATATTATGTTTTTAGTTTTAATTTGTTGCAACTTATCATATAGAGTAGCAGCACAAACCTCCATTTTGCTAGCAAAATAATCCTCTTTGAATTTTTCTGCAAGGTTATCCTGCATAATTTGCATATCACCAGTATGTTTAGTCTCATGAGGTGTAAAAAAACTCTATAAGCAATTTCATGTAAGAAAAACTGGTTTCCAAGTTCAGACGTTGCCACTGTGCTAACAGTTCTGGAAACACTTCACCTTGTTTTGGCATGCATAAAACACAAAGGCCTCTTAGGACAATTTTATGGTGCAAACATGCCTCAAGAGGAAATATCTGCCAATGTAAACATTTTAGTTTAAATAAGCTGTGTTCGTATGCTGATAACAGTTCACTAAATTCAACCTTCTATAGTTGTATCTTGACCTGGAGCTCTTGCTGCCAAACATGGTGCATTCACCTCTAACAAGGGATTGAAAACTGAAGTTCCATTCCTCTTCATTCTCTATATAAATGATACAGCTGATTGTTGGGGACAGTATTCCAACTCAATGTCTTCCCCTCATTGCTCAGCCATGTGTGAGTTTGTCTCCACACCAAGATAAACAAAAAGAAAACCAAGACTCTCTCACTAAAGGTTGTTCCTCCAAGTCAGAATAATGAAGAAAAAATAAAAGCAAACAACAAACAGGCTGATGTAAAAAAAACTAAAACAACAAACATACGATGAGCATTTTTGGGTCTAAGTCCTTCTTCAGATAAAGTAAAATACATACAGTTCAATACTTGTACATCAAGTTAAAAACATTCTGACCAATTCTTCTTCTTCTTTCGGCTTTTCCTGGTTAGGGGTTGCCACAGCAGATCACCTGTCTGTTCATGATTGGCAGTAGAGTTTTACAGTGTTAAGTTGCCAGCCCGGTGCCCAACCTACCGCAGAAGGCACACACATGCACGCACTCACTCCTAGGGCCAATGTAGAGTGTCCAGTCCACCTACAGCATGTCTTTGGGATGTGGGAGGAAACCGGAGCACCTGGAGGTAACCCACGCGACCACAGGGAGGACATGCAGACTCCGCACAGAAGGCACCCTAGCTGAGGATGGGCTTATGTGTTCCATAAGACCAGACAACATACCCAACCAGTGCAAAGTATATATGTGTCTTAGCCCAGGTATAAACTTTTTAAGTTCACCTCTCTACAGATGCAGGCATTTGTAGGCCCACAGGCCTATTAGCTTCAGCAGCCTTATATGCAGAGCTGGGGAGTTTATCATATTACAACTCATTCATGCAGCATGCAGACACAGGCAAGTTAAAGGATCTAGCTCCAAACCAGTTTTGTTTTGTGAAGGTCAGATCCTGCGTTCTGAACCAGGTAAGCTTCTTTTAACAGATTACAGAGGCTTTGGACAGTGATCATTCAGCGCACACTGCTTATTTTGATCTGGCTAAGGATTATGATGGTATCAGCCATGCTAGCATTGTTAAAAATTGTTAAAAAAATAGACAAACTTAATGTAACTCCCAGTGTTATCCACTTTATTTAAAACTGACCATTAAACAGATCCCAGGTTGTGAAAGTTGCTGTTACCATATGTGAACATAAAATTATAACTAGTAGGGTACCACAGGGATCAGTGCTGGGACCTCTCTTGTTTGCAGACATCCACTCCAATATCACAGAATTGTGGCTGACCAAGTTTGCCGATGACTGCAAGTTGGGCACTGTTATCCACTAATTTACAAATATGAAACAAATCCAGTAAGGGCTAGAATATGCATACATTTGCTGTACTGAAAATGGCCTCAAGTTATATTTAAAAAAAGTGCAGTGTAATTGTATTTTGTAAAACATATTGTTCCCTCCTCATAGATTTTAAATGGCAATCCTCTTCAGACAGATATGGTCATAAGATGTCTGGGTAATTTTGTGGATAATTCTCTCTTATTCGATCATCATGTTTCTACCATAGTCAGGATATCCTTCTATGTGGCCCAGTTAAGTTCCAAGGCAATGTCTTCGAGATCCCTTCTCTTATTAGACCCATCACTGAACACAACATCCCTTTCGGATGGAAAAATAAAATCATACTGCTTAACTAGAAAGGCAACAAATATAACTTACCAAGAAAATCAAATGCCTTAAATCTTACAACCATCCTGATAGAGTAGCACACTCTCATTATACTCAGTAGCCTACAGGCTACTCTAAGGTAACCTTTGCCATGCTTTTTCAGCCATGAGTGACCCAATCCTATTTGATATCCTATTTCGTTCTTAGCAAAACCTATGCTCGACAAACACCCATACTAGGGACTTAAATCTGCATCAAAAAACGTCTCGCAGGAGAGACTGGTTCTTTACATATTCCCAACCTATGGAATAAGCTACCAATACACGTTAAACAAAGTGCCAGCTGTAAGGCTTATGACTGCATGGGCAGGTGCAATTTACACCAGAATTGGCATTTACACTCCACGTCAATTAGGGAGATAAACATGATCAAGTGCTTGAAAAGGGAGGCACAGACTTTTAAGTGTGTCTTCTTAAAGTTGTTTTTGGCCAGGCATTTTATTGTCCTCATGTTCGCTTGTGTAGTATTATTCCTATTATTCCTATGTTCCTCCTTCTTCCACAGATACTCATTAAGGCATTTTTGGAGGGGGAGGGAATGAAGGCTAGAGGCTAGGCCACAGAGAACATTGCAAGCCTCAAGTGAAAAAGGAGAAGCCACCTAGTGGGTATCTGTTGGGATTAAAAAAACACTTGCTTTTATCTTTCCCAGAGATAAGGACCCACAGATTTTGTAACTTCTAATAGGAAAATGAAAGTACTGGACATTCTTACCTTCCACGCCCTCTTGAACTGCCATAACTGGGCCTTGATAATGCATGTAGAATCAAGTATTTTTCAACTGCATGCTGAGTGCTAGATGACATGGGACTGGTGCACTCTGAGTGTTAGGTAACGTGATAGGTGCATGCTGAGTGTTAGGTGACATGTGGTAGGTGCATGCTGAGTATTAGGTGACATGAGACAGGTGCACTCTGAGTGTTAGGTGAAGTGATAGGTGCATGCTGAGTGTTAGGTGACATGTGCTAGGTGCATATTGAGTGACGTGATAGGTGCATGCTGAGTGTTAGGTGACATGTGGTAGGTGCATGCTGAGTGTTAGGTGACGTGATAGGTGCATGATGAGTGTTAGGTGACATGTGGTAGGTGCATGCTGAGTGTTAAGTGACATGGGACAGGTGCACTCTGAGTGTTAGGTGATATGAGACAGGTGCACTCTGAGTGTTAGTTGACATGTGATAGGTGCATGCTGAGTATTAGGTGACATGAGACAGGTGCACTCTGAGTGTTAGGTGAAGTGATAGGTGCATGCTGAGTGTTAGGTGACATGTGCTAGGTGCATATTGAGTGACGTGATAGGTGCATGCTGAGTGTTAGGTGACATGTGGTAGGTGCATGCTGAGTGTTAGGTGACGTGATAGGTGCATGATGAGTGTTAGGTGACATGTGGTAGGTGCATGCTGAGTGTTAAGTGACATGGGACAGGTGCACTCTGAGTGTTAGGTGATATGAGACAGGTGCACTCTGATTGTTAGGTGACATGTGATAGGTGCATGCTGAGTGTTAGGTGACATGTGGTAGGTGCATGCTGAGTGTTAGGTGACATGTGGTAGGTGCATGCTGAGTGTTAGATGACATGGGACCGGTGCACTCTAAGTGTTAGGTGACATGGGACAGGTACACTCTGAGTATTAGGAGACATATGATAGGTGCACTCAGTGTTAGGTGATGTGATAGGTGCATGCTAAGTGTTAGGTGACATGTGATAGGTGCATGCTGAGTGTTAGGTGACATGTGGTAGGTGCATGCTGAGTGTTAGGTGACATGTGGTAGGTGCATGCTGAGTGTTAGATGACATGGGACCGGTGCACTCTAAGTGTTAGGTGACATGGGACAGGTGCACTCTGAGTGTTAGGTGACATGGGACAGGTGCACTCTAAGTGTTAGGTGACATATGATAGGTGCACTCTGAGTGCTAGGTGACATGATAGGTGCATGCTGAGTGTTAGGTAACATGTGATATGTGCATGCTGAGTGTTAGGTAACATGTGTGTCAATAAATCACATCGGTGTGTCAATAAATCACAGCCCTTAAGGCCAAACACTATGCCTGATACGCTAGTGATAGGTGACTCTATAGTCAGACACACTGACGTCCCACTTACCAGGCTGAGCAAGGAGAGGGTAACGCTAAGCTGCCCATCGGGGGCTAGGATCCGCCATATAACACACGCACTCAGGTCACTCAAAAGCACGTACAAATATGACTCTGTCATTGTCCATGCCGGCATGAATGACCTGAGACGTACCTCATTGGACTACATGAAAAGAGACATAGAGGAGCTCTCTGATTATGTAGCCCAGGCTGGTATGACCCTGACCCTGAGCAGCATCCTGCCCTCACCAAGAATGATGCCACAATACAAAGACAAGATGATCAGCTTTAATAATTGTCTCAATTACTGGTGTCATTCTAGAGGGATCCAATGTCTGTCTGCTTGGGATGACATGCTGGACAAGCCACGCTGCTTCGCAAGGGACGGCTTGCACCTGTCACCACTGGGCTTCCGGATATTGGCTAAGGCTCTTGCCACCCCCATAGTGCCTTTTTTAGGCAAGGCTCAAAAGACAAACCCACCTCCTTAGAAAACAAAAATGGAAAAAAATTAAGGGTAATGCTGCTCAACACCAGAAGATGCAGGCTCTCGAAGCACTCCTCAGTATTGAGAACATCAATGTCTGCGCTGTAACTGAGACCTGGTTCAAGGCTCCTGAGAGCACTCCAGCGCTACCAGGCTTTACCTCGTATCATGCTTTTCGGCCCCAAAACCCGGGTCGAACCACAAAGGGAGGGGGAGTGTCCATATTCATCAAGGATACCCACACCTCCAGGTTAGTGGCAACTCATGAAGCATCGGAGACCATCCAGGTGCAGCTAACTGTAGGCAAAACTGCTATACAACTGGTTGCATGTTACAGACCACCCTCCCAATCTCAAGAACCCCACTCAGCCTTCCTGAAGACATTGAAAGATATGAATGTCTCACCAAATACCATCATATTGGGAGACTTCAACTACCCTAACATAGACTGGGTGCACTATTCTAGCCCTAACACCCTAGCCCAAAGGTTCCTGGAATTCATAAACTCAAATGCAATGGAACAGCTAGTCACCTCTCCCACAAGGGGGGATAATATACTAGACCTGATCATCACAAACATGGGGACAAAATGCTCCACACCAGAAGTATTCCCCTCACTGGTGAGATATGACCACAAATTAATCACCCTGGATATACATTTACCACCTCCACCCCTACTACAAAAGACTACAGTGAGAAACTTCTCAAAAGCCGACTTTACACTTCTCAAGACTGAGATGGTATCATTTAAGCCCACAGGGCCAATGGAAACCACATCCCACAATGCTGAATCCTACACAAATGCTTTCTATGGACATCTCCAAGAATGCATGGATCGTGCAATCCCAAATAAAACCAAGACCCTCTCCACCAAAGGAAAGCGTCCTGTCTGGTGGACCCCAGCCATAAAAAAATTGTATAACAAAAGAAGGAAGCTACTGCAAGACAGAGCAAAATCCCATAAAGGGAAGGCATCTCTGATCAGCACTAGTAGAAAGCTACGTTCTCTCATAAAAACATCCAAGGCCAACTTTGAGAGAAAAATCGCCAAGGACACTAAAGATAACCACAAGGCATTCTTCAGTTATGTTAGAAATCTGGGAGGAAACTCTCAGATATGCTCAGAGTTAGTACACAATGACAAAAAATTTACCGAACCCACAGATATTGCCAACATTCTGGCAGACAGGTTCAGTGCAAATTTCTCCCCTCCCTCACCTCCAAAAGAAGAAATACTCATCCCAGCTGAATGTAACCTCCCTGTCATCTCTGATGTCCAGGTGAGAACCGCCCTCAGCAAAGCAAAAAACACAGCATCTATGGGACCTGATGGTATCCCCGGCTGCGTGATACGTGAACTCCAAGAGGAGCTAAACCCACATATAAAAATGTTATTTAACCTTAGCCTTACTACAGGATATGTACCTGAACATTGGCGTACAGCAACAGTGGTCCCACTCCACAAGAGAGGCTCCACTACAGACCCTGGGAACTACCGCCCCATAAGCTTGACCAGCCTGGTTTGCAAAGCTATGGAAAGAATTATTATGGAACTCATAAACAACGACATTGGGGACCTACAGACACTTGATCCCACCCAGTTTGACTTTGTAAAGGGCAGATCCTGCCTTTTGAACCTGGTTGACTTTTTCAAAACAGTCACTAGAGCCATTGATGAGGGCAAGGCAGTCCATACAGCCTACCTGGACTTGGCTAAAGCCTTCGACACAATACCCCACTCAGGGATCATAGATAAGCTAAACAGCTTAAACGTAAATCCATATGTCACAAGATGGATTGCAAACTGGCTAAAGAACAGAACCCATAAAGTCAAGATTGCAGGAGCCATGTCAGACTCAAAGCCAGTCACAAGTGGTGTCCCACAGGGCTCTGTCCTGGGACCCCTCTTGTTCGGCATTTACTTCTCAGATGTGAAAGCAAACATGGGAGGGTTGTTGCTGACAAAGTTTGCAGATGACTGCAAACTAGGCGCCATAGTCGATACACCATCTGACACATACATCCTACAGAAAGGCCTCACCGAAACGGACAACTGGTGCCGGAATCATGGCCTTAAACTGAATGCCAAGAAATGTATAGTCATCCCCTTTGGGAAAAACAAAGTACCCACAAATTATCACATAGACAGTAACCCACTGAGTACCGAAAAAGTAATCAGAGACCAGGGGACCCAAGTTGATAGTGACCTCTCATTTGTCACCCACGTTGCCAAAGTGGTTAGAAAGACTTTCTACCTTGCCCACCTTATCATGAAGGGGTTCACATCCAGATCAAAGGAGGTCATCGTGCCCCTGTACTCCTCCCTTATCAGGCCCATGATCGAGTACAATGCCCCATTTGGTATGTACCTCACCTGGCACTTACAACAGCTGCAGAGACCCCAGAAGTACCTCACCAAGAGGATCAAGGGTCTCCAACATATGTCATATGCTGCCAGGCTAAAGAAACTCCAGCTCTATTCAGTAGCATATCGCCTGCTCAGAGGTGATCTGTGCCTGACGTACAAGGCCATGTCCAACCAGGAATTGATGGACATGCTCCACCTCAAAAAATCCAAATCCATAAGAACCACGAGAGCCAAAGATTTAAACCTCAGTACAAACATGAATAGAACATGCTGGAGGGACAGATTCATAACTCCGAGGCTTCCCATACTCTGGAACAAAATCCCAGTCCATGTTAGGCAGAGCCCCTCACTGACTCTCTTCAAGAGAAATCTTGACGAGTGGATGGGAGATCGTAGGTTTACCCCGGGGGTCACCCCTGTGTCGCTACTTGACAGAGGCACAGTAAACTAATTTTAATAAGTAAGGGGGTCTTCAATGTGTCACTACTAGACAAAGGCACAATATTCTAAATTTATTCTATACACCTTAGTACCACTACATGGGGTGGCGAAAGCCACATCTCTAGGGCTAGGCTTGCAAATGCCCCAGGGCAGATAGCCTAGTACTAAACTATGAAACTATGAAACTATGTGATAGCTGCATGCTGAGTATTAAGTGATATGTGGTAGGTGCATGCTGAGTGTTAGGTAACATGTGGTAGGTACATGCTAAGTGTTAGGTGATATATGGTAGGTACATGCTGAGTGTTTGGTGACATGGGACAGGTACACTCTGAGTGTTTGATGACATATGATAGGTGCATGCTGAGTGTTAGGTGACATTTGATAGGTGCATGCTGAGTGTTATGTGACATGATAGGTGCATGCTGAGTGTTAGATAACATGTGATAGGTGCATGCTGAATGTTAGGTGATATGTGGTAGGTGCATGCTGAGTGTTAAGTGACATGGGACAGGTGCACTCTGAGTGTTAGGTGACATATGATAGGTGCACTCTGAGTGTTAGGTGACATGATAGGTGCATGCTGAGTGTTAGGTGATATGTGGTAGGTGCATGCTGAGTGTTAGGTGTCATGATAGGTGCATGCTGAGTGTTACGTGATATGTGGTAGGTGCATGCTGAGTGTTAGGTGACATGTGATAGGTGCATATTGAGTGATGTGATAGGTGCATGCTGAGTGTTAGGTGACATGTGGTAGGTGCATGCTGAGTGATAGGTGACATGAGACAGGTGCACTCTGAGTGTTAGTTGACATGTGATAGGTGCATGCTGAGTATTAGGTGACATGAGACAGGTGCACTCTGAGTGTTAGGTGACATGTGATAGGTGCATGCTGAGTGTTAGGTGGCATGTGGTAGGTGCATGCTGAGTGTTAGATGACATGGGACAGGTGCACTCTGAGTGTTAGGTGACATGAGACAGGTGCACTCTGAGTGTTAGGTGACATGTGATAGGTGCATGCTGAGTGTTAGGTGACATGTGGTAGGTGCATGCTGAGTGTTAGATGACATGGGACAGGTACACTGAGTGTTAGGTGACATATGATAGGTGCACTCTGAGTTTTAGGTGACATGATAGGTGCATGCTGAGTGCTAGGTGACATGTGAAAGGTGCATGCTGAGTGTTAGTTGACATGTGATAGGTGCATGCTGAGTATTAGGTGACATGAGACAGGTGCACTCTGAGTGTTAGGTGACATGTGATAGGTGCATGCTGAGTGTTAGGTGGCATGTGGTAGGTGCATGCTGAGTGTTAGATGACATGGGACAGGTGCACTCTGAGTGTTAGGTGACATGAGACAGGTGCACTCTGAGTGTTAGGTGACATGTGATAGGTGCATGCTGAGTGTTAGGTGACATGTGGTAGGTGCATGCTGAGTGTTAGATGACATTGGACAGGTACACTGAGTGTTAGGTGACATATGATAGTTGCACTCTGAGTTTTAGGTGACATGATAGGTGCATGCTGAGTGTTAGGTGACATGTGAAAGGTGCATGCAGAGTGTTAGGTGACATATGCTAGGTGCATGCTGAGTGTTAGGTGACATGTGGTAGGTGCATGCTGAGTGTTAGATGACATGGGACAGGTGCACTCTGAGTGTTAGGTGACATATGATAGGTGCACTCTGAGTGTTAGGTGACATGATAGGTGCATGCTGAGTGTTAGGTAACATGTGATAGGTGCATGCTGAGTGTTTTATAACGTGATAGGTGCATGCTGAGTGTTAGGTGATATGTGGTAGGTGCATGCTGAGTGTTAGGTAACATGTGGTAGGTGCATGCTGAGTGTTAGGTGATATGTGGTAGGTGCATGCTGAGTGTTAGTTGACATGGGACAGGTGCACTCTGAGTGTTAGGTGGCATATGATAGGTGCATGCTAAGTGTTAGGTGACATGTGAAAGGTGCATGTTGAATGTTAAGTGACATTTGATGGTTGTATGCTAAGTATTAGATGACTTGTGATAGGTGCATGCTAAGTGTTAGGTGACATGTGATAAGTGCATGCTGAATATTAGGTGACATATGGTAGGTGCATGTTGAGTGTTAGATGACGTGATAGGTGCATGCTAAGTGTTAGATGACATTGTGGTGGTGCTCAGGGCTGTGCCTGCTAGAAGAGATTAACAGACTGCATTAGTATGTATCATACCAATGCCTGGCAACAGGTATGACGTCTTAGGTATGTTACTACACCTGTGATGACAGGTCACATTAGACTTCAAACAGTTCCCTGAAATTTAAGGCCAGAACTCTGAAGTCAGTTGCTGGAAAATACAGTAACCCCTTCTGAACAGAGACCATTAAAGCTTACTAGACCTAGATGGAGGTTTGGGAAAATAATCTCTCACTCCCATGTGCAACCACTGAGCCAGATTTAGGTGACTCAAAGGGGTACCTTCCCTGATCAAGCCAGAGATGGGCATGTTCAGGGTGATCAGCCAGTGGGTGGGTGGTGCATACAATCCAGGAAACAAGCTCAAAATCTAGAAGCTGGAGAAACATGTTCTTCTGGCCCCTCACCATTTAGCAAACATGTTGACATGTGCAAGCTCAAGTGATATCAAAAGATGAGTAAATCATCAGCAACAGAAGAACTTCTGGGAGGCTGTAACATATGCCTTCCCTCTATTTCTTTGTTCATGACAGTGCTGGCATGGCTATGTATGTTACCTACTGTTGGTACCCATGGTTGACACTTTCAAATCTACCATTCTCTGGGTGGCAATATATACAACAGTTACTATTGCATATGTTAAAGTGTCCCAGAGTCAAATATTTGGCATTTTTGGCAATACTTCACATCAAGCTCTTTCCCTAAGCAGTACTTGTCCTACTTTTTAGTAGTGGCCAACCAACCAGGTTGAAGGGGGTATGGCTTAAAATTAAGATGTGTAACACAGTACATTGCATGACAGTGTTAAGTGCAAAGTGCAGGAAAACTGAAAGTCATTAGGTCATGACTGGAAAGTCAAATCATCATCATCTTTCGGTTGTTCCCGTTAGGGATCGCCACAGTGGATCATCTGTTTCCATTTCTTCCTGTCCTCTGCGTCTTGCTCTCTCACACCTACCACCTGCATGTCCTCTCTCACCACATTCATAAACCTTATCTTAGGCCTTCCTCTTTTCCTGTTACCTGGTAGCTTCATCCTTAGCATCTTTTTCCCAATATACTCAGCATCCCATCTCAGCACATGTCCAAACCAACATAATCTTGCCTCTCTGGCTTTGTCTCCAAACCTTCCAACCTGGGCTGACCCTCTAATATACATATTCCTGATCCTGTCCACCCTCATCACACCCAGTGCAAATCTTAACATCATTAACTCTGCCACATTCAGCTCTTACTCCTGCCTTTTTGTCAATGACACTGTCTTCAACCCATATAACATAGCTGGTCTCACTACCCTCTTGTAGACATTCCCTTTCACTCTTACTGGCACTTGTCTGTCACAAATCACTCCTGACACTCTTCTCCACCCACTCCATCCTGCCTGTACTCTCTTCTTCACCTCTCTTCCACACTCACCATTACTCTGAACTATTGATCCCAAGTATTTAAACTCATCCACCTTTGCCACCTCTACTCCTTGCATCCTCACCATTCCTCTATCCTTCCTCTCATTCACACACATATATTCTGTCTTAGTCCTGCTGACCTTCATTCCTCTTCTCTCTACAGCATATCTCCGTCTCTCCAGGGTCTGCTCCACCTGTTCTCTACTCTCAATAAAGATCACAATGTCATCTGCAAACATCATAGTCCATGGGGACTCCTGTCTGATCTCATCTGTCAAACTGTCCATCACCATTGCAAATAAGAAAGGGCTCAGAGCTGATCCTTGATGTAATCCCACCTCCACCATAAATGCATCTGTCACTCCCACCGCATACCTCACCGCTGTCACACTACCCTTGTACATATCCTGTACCACTCTTACATACTTCTCTGAAACACCCAACTTCCTCATACAATACCACAACTCCTCTCTAGGCACACTGCCATATGCTTTCTCTAAGTCCACAAAGACACAATGCAACTCCTTCTGACCTTCTCTGTACTTCTCCATCAACACTCTCAGAGCAAACATCTCATCTGTAGTGCTCTTTCCTGAAATGAAACCATACTGCTGATCAATAATCATCACGTCCCTTCTTTAACCTAGCTTCCACTACTCTTTCCCATAACTTCATGCAGTGACTGATCAATTTAATCCCTCTGTAGTAACTACAGCTCTGCACATCACCCTTATTCTTAAAAATCGGTACCAAAACACTTTTCTCCATTCCTCAGGCATCCTCTCACTTTCCAAAATTTCAATAAACAATCTGGTTAAAAACTCTACTGCCATTTCACCTAAACACCTCCATGCTTCCACAGGTATGTCATCTGGACCAACAGCCTTTCCATTCTTCATCCTCTTCATAGCTATCCTTACTTCCTCCTTGCTAATCCATTGCACTTCATGATTCACTATCCCCACATCATCCAACCTTCTCTCCCTCTCATTCTCTTCATTCATCAATCTCTCAATGTACTCTTTCCATCTACTCAACACACTCTCCTCGCTTGTAAGTATGTTTCTCTCATTATCCTTTATCACCTTTACCTGCTGCACATCTGGAAAGTCAAATGGACGTGGTAAATGGTATCACACAGAATTTGCCCTTACCCCACTGTTTGTGATCATGTAAATAGTATATTAATGCAAGGGAAGCGGGAGGTAAAATCTCCACATAGGGGTGTAGAGGGCCTGATCCTGCCAAAAACAGTTTGTCGAATGCTTGTTTTGGTTTGTTTTTTTACCTCTGTATATTTGTTTTACTTTTGGTTATTGTATACCTATGTATATTTATTTTACTTTCGGTTATTGTGGTTTCATATTTGCCATTTTTGTTCTTAGTGGATTTATTTATTTTATTTATTTATTTGACATTTGTTAACTGGGTTTGTCTGATTGGGTAGGGACTTCTTTTCAATGGAGACCCGAGGAGAAAAGCTCCACAAAACAGTTACATAAAATTCGAATGTATACATGAATACAAACATTATACAATAATAAAGTGTACAAAGCAGACAGTTTCACGATGTGGGATTCACAGACATTGATGTCATCATTTTGTCAAGAATTTGCCCCGTAATGATGCAATATCATGCCATTATAATCTGTACTGAGAGAGTACATCTAGCCTCTCAGCCCACAAGTTTTGTTTATGCCATTCCTATAGATCAGATCTTGCTTCTGACTTATGATGTGAAACAGTTTCCATGAATGATGCTTAAAGTATTTAAACTTTCTTACATTTGCAGATTTACAATCTGATCATTGGACCCTTTCCGCAGCATAAGTTAGGATTGGAGTCTGAACTGTATGAGGGGCAGAAAGTACTGGTAGGTTTAGGGACAAGGCGGACATTCCCTGTACTATGTTTGATGCCATGACATGCTACACTAGGGAGTGGCAGCTTCTCTGGTATGGAAGATTCATTCAAAAGATATCAAATTATATGGAAAACAGAATGAACTCAAGGGCAATTCTTCAGCATTCCCTAATGTCAGATCTATTTTACAAACTACCATTACATTTTCCAACAAATTCCTTGCAAGCTCACTCTTTTAATTAGTTTTACCTTTAACCCAATTTCACTGTAATGTTTTTAAATGTATTTCTTTTCTGTAACCATATTAATACAATTGTTCAGAATAAATAATTTTATAGTTGTTGGATGCAGTAACAAACAGCAATACAATAAAAATGACTCTTACAGAAGGAGCGTGACAAACTAAGTTTGTGCAGTAGCTGACAGTGCTAAATGAAATTAACAAATGTTCATGCACAGCATGAAAGTCTCTCTCAAATCAAACTGCTTAATTATATAAATCTGATGTCACTATAACTCAGAAAATGAGAAATACCTGAATGTCTTGGTTCAGCTTGCTTAGTCGTCGATCAGTGTCAATTCCACGTTCAGCTGCCTGCTAACACCAAGTTTATTGCCAGTGAATTATTATTTGGTGTGTACTTTACCTTAGAATTTTTCACAAGTAACATATTTTAAGCTGATTTAGTATTTGACAAATGCAGTTTACTAATCCTTTTAATACAATTTTTTGCCTAGAGTGTATAAGGTTTGAATGTTTTCACTATGATTCACTGAGTTTAAATTCCTTGAAGTTTTAACTAGATGAAAAGTTGAAATGTACAGGTTACAGTTTTAGCTTGAAAAAAAATTCCATCCCCCCACCTCCTTTATTTACCTTTGGTAATTCCAGACTCACATAACCTTGGAGGATATAGAAATGCCCATACAAATGGAATCGGTTCCACCTCACAAATAAAACCATATGAACAGTTGTTGGTTGTTCTTCTTCTTTTGGCTTTTCCCGGTTAGGGGTCGCCACAACGGAACTCTGGTCCACTAATGATTGCAGTAGATTTTTACGGTGCTGAGGTGCCAGCCCAACGACCCAACCTTCAACGAAGGCACGCCCATTCATGCATGTCTTTCAAATGCCACTCGACCGCGGGGAGGACATGCAGACTCCAAACAGAAGGCGCTCCAGCCGAGAATCGAATGGGAGAACCTCTTGCTGTGAGGTGACGGTTTAAAAGGATGAGTTTACTTCAAGAAGTTTAAAACTTTTACATTTTACACTCAAAGAAGTATAGAGCAACAATTCTGAATTTCATAATTATCAGATTTTATTTTTAAAATTACACCTTTCTAACTGCTACATCATATCCATGCAAGTTAAATTTAACCAATGTGTTGTCAGTAGACTTCAAATAACTTTCAAAGAGCCAATTATGTTTTGCCTCTTTTTTTTTCTTTTTCTTCTTTTTTTTCACTAGAAATGTTCTCTAAAATTTAGAAGTTGTAAAGCAAACTGTATTTGTCCACAACACCCTTCCTGAATCAGAATGAGAAACAAAAACACAGTTTCTGAACTGCTAAGGCTTATTTCAATACACTTATTTCTATGTGTCTGAATAGTCTAACCAGAAATTCAGCTTGGGCGGTGAATTATTATTTTGATTTATTTACATTCCTTCGAACTGTTATATTGTATGTCTGTTGTTCCACATCATAAAAGTAGATCCACAGTCTGCTGGAACACTTACAGACCAAAGATATTTTAGTTTATTTGCTAGTTATATATACACATACATACATATGTACATACATATACACATATAAATATTTCAAGCATGGGCATTGTTGCCCTTCTAGCTTGCCAATATACCAAGTTATGGCACCACAGATAGACAAAACCCAAACCCATGCACACTGCTTCATATTAAATGTGCAATGAAAAAAAATTAAGAACCTTTTCTTCTCCCATGTACTTGGTTACACATTGAAGTTATAAAGTGCATTAATTCATACCATTTTGTTTGAAAATGCCATTGCAGAGTGACTTTAAAAGTTGGAAAATTTTGGAACGCTACACAAATGATAATAAAGCACTCCCTTTCTATTTTTATTAATGACAATTTGAAGAAAACAGCATTTTTTTCTTCTGTTAGAACATCATGTATCTCTACCCTTAGCTGCTTAACAATAACATACAAAGCAACAATGAAATTACTGATCGCTTGTTTGTGGTTTCTGAATAATTTTACAGCACTGACTTATAATAGCATCAGCAAGAATGCTGACTTTCCAAAACAGTTTTATCAAGAAATGGCAGGAGAAAGGTATACATTTTCTACAACATTATAAGGCCAAGTGAACTCCTTCCAGCTGTACTTTTAAAGATAAATTCTCCCACTAAAGAAATCCCAGATTTGAAGGCTGTAATAAATACTGTTCTATATATGTAGTCATCACATCAAGTCTAAAATATTGAAGAATTAACTCTTTTTAAACCGATACTTATAGGTTCATAGGTTCATAGGTAGGTACTAGGCTATTAGCCCTAGGGCCTACATAAGCCTAGCCAAAAAGGTACCCTGGCTTTCACCACCCAAGAAAATTATTTTCCTTTGCCCCTGTCAAGCAGAGCCAGAGAAATGATCCCCGGAGTGAATTTCCTATTTCCCATCCAATCATTAATATTTTTCTTGAAGAGTGCTAATGAGGAGCTCTGTTTGACATAGGTAGGTAGTCTGTTCCAGAGTATGGGAAGTCTCTGGGACAGGAATCTATCCCTCCCTCATGTTCTGTTTATTGTGGTGACAAGGTTTAGGTCCCTAGAGTGTGTAGCTCGGAGGGATTGGGATTTCTTTAAGTGGAGCATGTTCAACAGCTCTGGGTTTGACATAGCTTTATATGTTAGGCAGAGATCACCTCTGAGTAGGCGATATGTGACGGAGTAAAGCTGGAGTTTTTTGAGACGTTCTCCATAGGGCATCTGTTTGAGGCCATTAATCCTCTTTATGAGGTATTTCTGTGGCCTTTCCAGTTGTTGTAGATATCTTGTGAGGTACATATCAAAAGGGGCATTGTACTCTATAATGGGTCTAATGAGTGATGAGTAGAGGGGAACAATGACCTCTTTTTTTTCTGGATGAGAAATCATTTGTGATGAGGTGTGCCATGTAGAAGGATTTCCTGACCACTGTGGTGATGTGAATATCAAAGGAGAGACTACTGTCCACCTGTGTCCCAAGGTCTCTTATCACACTTTCAGTGTTTCCTATGTGGTAGTTCATGGGTACAGAGTTTTTACCAAAGGGGATGACAATGCACTTTTTGGTATTGAGCTTAAGGCCATGGCTTTGACACCAGGCATCTGACTCAGTGAGGCCCTTTTGTAGGATGTCCACATCGTTAGGCGTTTCGATTATGGCTGCTAGTTTGCAGTCATCTGCAAACTTAGTTAGCCAAAGACCTTCTGTGCTAGCCTGTACTTCAGAGAAATAGATACCAAACAGGAGAAGACCCAAGACTGAACCATGTGGTACTCCAATTGTCACTGGTCTGAAGTCAGATTTGGAGTCTGCTACTTTCACAGTGTGGGTTCTGTCAGTAAGCCAGATGGCAACCCATCTTATGACATAGGGTTTATACCTAGTTTAGTGAGTTTATCTATAATTCCAAGATGGGGGGTGGTGTCGAAAGCCTTGGCAAGATCTAGATAGGCTGTGTGAACCACCTTACCCTCATCTATGGCTTTGGTGACTGCTTCAAAGAAGTCTATCAGGTTTAGGAGACATGATTTGCCTTTTACAATCCTGAACTGTGTGGGGTCCAGAGTTTGGAGATTTCCAATGTCTTTGTTTATGAGTTCCATGATGATACGTTCCATGGTCTTGCAGACCATCCTTGTCAGGCTAATGGGGTAGTAGTTCCCAGGGTCTGTCTTGGCTCCCCCTTTGTGTAGTGGGATAACCATCGCAGTGCGCCATTCAATGGGCACAAAGCCTGAGGTGAGGCTATGATTGAACATGGTACTTAGATGGGTTGCCAGTTCATTCTGTAGTTCATGGAGAATGCAGCCTGGGATGTTGTCAGGTTCCCTGGATGCTGTGTTCTTGGCTTTGGAGAGTGAGTTTTTTACCTGTGCAGCTGTGATTACAGGAACTTTGCATTCTTCCAGTATAGAGATGGGCCTTTTAGGGGGTGAGAGGGGAGTAAAGTTAGCACAGAACCTATCTGCCAAGATGTTGGCAATATCAGTTGGTTCTGTATATTTAGTGCCATTGTGCTGTAACTCAGAGCAGATCTGAGGGTTGCCATTGAGATATTTGACATAGCTATAGAATGCTTTTGGGTTGTCTTTAGAATAAGTGGTGATTTTGTTTTCATAACTCACTTTGGAGGATTTTATGAGGGATCTCAGCTTCTTACTGAGGCTGACCAGGGAGTTCCTCCAATCACAGGATTTTACTCTTTTCTGCAACAGTTTCTTTCTTCTGTTGTACAGTTTGTTTATGGCAGAAGACCACCAGATTGGCTTCCTTTTTTTGGAGGATAGCATCTTGGTTCTGTTAGGGATAGCACGGTCCATGCATTCCTGTAAGTGCTTATAAAGTGTATTTGTGTAGGATTCAGAAGTCGTACCTCTATCGTCCATCTGCATGGGTGTCGTGAAGTTTGCCACTTCTGTCTTAAGAAGCATGGAGTTCACTAAAACAGATATCAATCACTGCAACATTGCAGGTTTTTATTTCTTCACTTCAATTTCAAATGAATGTTAAATTAGAACCACATATTATAAACTCCCCAAATTATGTTTCCCTGTTTTAGTTTAAATAGTTTTGAGCAGTTACATGCATTTCTTTATTAACAGAGGTAAAATTGTGGGTGTACTCAATGACTGTAATATAAAACTACTAAAATGTATAACCAGCTCTACTGGAATATGTGGATACATTTGTGGCAATGTTCCAGGCCATCCAAGATTAATTAGTGGCCCAGGCATCTGATGGAGATAGCCGTGGATGGTTGGAGTGAGTGGTCACTGCTGTCTCACTCACTCTGTGGGAGGGCAGCATTCCTGGCTCAATGCTTGGGTGACACCTAGTAGAAATACTATTTGTTGCAGCTATAGAACACAAACACATGAGCATGCACTGACACTGTGCATAAGCATGTAGCCAAGGAAGTATGCAGAGATACCCTCCAGGTGGCAGGTAGCACTCAGCAGTGCTTATGCAGTGATCCCCTCCAGGTGGCAGGTATCACCAAGCAGAGCTTATGCAGTGATACCCTCCAGGTGGCAGGTATCACCCAGCAGAGCTTATGCTGATATATCCTCCAAGTGGCATGTAGCACCCAATGGAGCTTGGACATCTGACATGAGGGAGGTGGGTGCTCCACTAGCAGAAGTGTAGGTTGCTCCACAGTTCCAGAAAAATGATCCCATAAAACTAGTCTTGCTGCAGGGGTATGCATAGACCAATTGGGCTACCCTGGCAGGAACAAATGGACTGTAGGGACCTTGCCTAGCTTGGGGTATGCAGCTCTCACCCCATAGAATGTATGGGCTGACTGGTTGCAGGTAGAGAAGCCAGAAGGAAACAATGTACCTAGGTTGGGAGAGTTAGCATAATGGCTAGGCTGTTTACCTCACATACACAAGGTACAGGGTTTCATTCTCATACTTAAGGGAAATTGGATAGACTTAATATGACCCACAAAGGCAGCTATGAACCAATCAGACTGGATACATGCAGGGAAAATACTAAAATGTTTGTCATTATATAACAAATTATTATCCCCTTCAATAGGACTAGTAACAATTTGCTTTTATTGAAAGTGTTCTGAAGCTATTTGCTTTTTGGCAGACTTCTTATTGAGGACTACATCACTGACCTCAGTGGGTCCTCAGTTCCGGAATTCCAGTAATGGTGGTTGTCTTCTTGCTTTTTGACATTCTTGCACAAAAATATTAAATTGCAACATTTTAATGGGGACATTTCTCTTCTGTGAAAAAGAAAATAGCAGGTTACCTGGCTTCAGCTTCAAGTATTCAGACAAATATTCCCCTAATGAAAATGGCCCATTTAAGGACAAGAATGCAGAAACTCCAGTATGGCCACCCAAAACAGATTCCACAGAAGGTAGTTTCAAAGAACTAGTAATGGATAATTGCCACAAATGGAATGCGTTTGTGGAAAATATAGTCTTTGGTATCTGTAAGTTAAAGCCGTCGCCACGTGTTTGAGAGCTACAACCAAAACACCATTGCCATAGTGGCTTATCACTGACTATTAACAGATGTGAAAAGTTGTCTTCCTGTTATTCACTGCTACATTATATGTACTTGCTTCTGAAGCAGCTGATGTCATTCAGAGATTAAAACATTTGCCAGAATTGTTACACCACTGCCTTCTTGCTGACTCCCCTGAAATTAGTTGAATTTTTATAATGGCAGAGGCAGGACTTATTTATAACTCTAAGAACATCAATTCATTCTGTGTATGCATCTGAATGCCTGAAGATACATATTAAGATTGTGTCTTTTAAATATAGGCTTCTATTGCTTCAGTGGAAAATAAAGAAATATGTGAACTAAAGGGATACACAGATGGTAGGAATAGATATGGTACAATGTGTTACTTCAGAATGAAACATTGTACCCCGCACAACCGTCTTTTGCAATATGTTGCAGTGAAAGAACAGACATAAATGAACCATCTCTTCAAACTATCTGGAGATATACAGAGCTAAGAATACTTTTCTGGCACTTCAGAGTTGTGTACTGTTAATTGTTGCTTGACTAATTTTATATCATTACTTGCTGACTTCAGAGTTGTGCACTGTTATTTTTGCTTCACTGTATAGTTTTTCAGATCTCTGCTGAAGGTGTTTTTTCCCACCTCCCCTATTTCTTTGTGTCTTAAGTTGGTATAACTGGTTTTACATGTGTGTTATCTGACTATCTCAATGATTACTTGCATAAAATTAGACCCTGTTAGTAAAAGCCTGCATATCATTGCTGGAGCCTTCCTGTGTCCTGACAGAGTGCTCTTCAAACTATCTGGAGATATACAGAGCTAAGTATATTTTTCTGGCACTTCAGAGTTGTGTACTGTTAATTGTTGATTGACTAATTTTATATCATTGCTGGCTGACTTCAGAGTTGTGCACTGTTATTTTTGCTTCACTGTATAGTTTTTCAGATCTATGCTGATGGTGTTGTTTTTTTCCCTACCTATTCCTGTCTTGTTTAAATTTGGAGGCTTTTGCAGTTGCCCGCCCCCACTGTAGATTTGATCTGGGACACTCCCCCGAGTCCCATCTCTTTACCTCATTCTACCTAATAGACTCTTTCTGCACTTGTTTTTAGTCATTTTTAATTTAATTGCATTTTTTTAAACTGTTTGGTCTAACATTGCTACACACTCAAGTGTGCTAGCTTGCACATCTAAGCCTGTTTCCTACCTTTCCTGTAACTAGTGTAGTCCATATTCAGATTTGCTGTATCCAGGACTGTATGTAAGCTTCTGAGCCCTCCAAGCTTTCTGTGTTGGAGGGAAGCCTTCTAGCTTATCAGTGGGAGTGGTAAGCACTAGGTAACCTATCTACCACATAAGGAGTGGTTCTGGCCCAGAAATTGTAGTTATTGGCTGTTTGGGCAGTTTTTCCATCTCTCTCAACTTTCTGATTTAAAAGCCCGCATTTGCACTTGTTTTCCCCCTTTCCTGTAACTAGTTTAGTCCAGATACAGATTCTTAGTTTTAGCACTTGAATTTGCTTATTCGTGATCAGCACTTGTTCAGAACTTGTAAGCACTAAATAACCTACTAATTACTACAGCACTCAACCTTCCTCATTACCTAGAGGAAAGCAGTTTTGGTACTTACTTTCCTCACTTGCTTAGAGAAAAACAGCTCTTGTACTCACTTTCCTCACTTATCTACAGGAAAATATTTTTTTATTCAGGCATGTCCAAGGGTCAGCTCCCAGTGTTCTCTCCTGTCTATCTGATGAATCTGGGCATCTTGGGGCAATGTAGAAATTGCCTCATGTACACAGACAACCCTCTCCTCCTACCACCCAACTCTACAACCTGTGAGAGATGCACTTATCCAGCCAAACTAGTGGTAAAGCTCTCTCCAACCAAGACTGAACTTGACAGTCAAGAGAAGAAGGTAAACACTTGCACCACACCACACTCATCACATAGTCTCACTAAATCTACACCACCAAAATCCACACATAGAAACACAAAAACATGCACGGAGGCTCTCAATAATAATCTGCTCTAGCAACAGAGACCTCCAAAGCAGAAATGCAAGCAACCTCCACCCCCCAACACAACCCAAATGACACATAGCCCGCAGACTCAGTGTGCCACTCAACCACAGCCAATAAGGCAAAAGAACGTACCCAACACACTAGTCCCACTCCCCAGGCTAAACAAGGAGAAGGTTACTGTCAGCTGCCTGTCGGGTGCCAGGATCCACCACATAACCCACGGACTCATGTCACTCCACAACAAGTACAAATATGACTCTGTCATTGTCTATGTTGGTGTAAACGACCTGAGATGTACCTCCCTGGACTACATGAAAAGAGACATGGAAGAGCTCTTCGATCTTGTAGCCCAGGCAGGTATGACCCTAGCTCTGAGTAGCATTCTGCCATCGCCCAGAATGATACCGCAGTACAAGGACAAAATGATTGATTTCAACAATTGGCTAAGCTTCTGGTGTCATTCTAAAGGGATCCAGTATCTGTCTGCCTGGGATGACATGGTCGACAGACCATGATGTTTTGCCAGAGATGGCCTGCACCTGTCACCCCTGGGATTCTGGATACTGGCAAAGGTTCCTGCCGCCCCTATAGTGCCTTTTTTAGGCAAGGTTCAAATGACAAATTCACCACCATAACAGGAGCAGGCAAGCAAAAACTGAGAGTGATGCTACTCAATGCTAGAAGTCTAAATCTCAAAATGCACTCACTCGAGGAACTCCTTAAAATGGAGAACATGGATATTTGTGCAGTGACTGAGACCTGCTTCAAGGCTCCAGAGTGCACCCCTGCACTACCAGGCTATAACTCATACCACACTTTTCGGCCATGTAACCTGGACCGGAACACCAACGGCAGAGGTGTGTCCATATTCAATATGGATATCCACACCTCCAGGCTAGTTGCTCAGCATAATCGGGCGCTAGGATCCGCCACATAACACAAGCACTCAGGTCACTCCAAGGCAAGTACAAATATGACTCAGTCATTGTCCATGCTGGTGTGAATGACCTGAGACGTACCTCCCTGGACTACATGAAAAGAGACATAGAGGAGCTCTCTGAGCATGTGGCCCAGGCCGGTATGACCCTGGCCTTGAGTAGCATCTTACCCTCACCAAGAATGATGCCACAATATGAAGACAAGACGATCAATTTCAACAATTGGCTTAAGTATTGGTGTCATTCAAAGGGGATCCAATGCCTGTCAGCCTGGGATGACATGCTCGACAGGCCACGATGCTTCGCTAGGGACGGCTTGCTCCTGTCACCCCTGGGCTTCTGGATATTGGCAAAGGCTCTTGCTACCCCCATAGTGCCGTTTTTAGGCAAGGCTCAAAAGACAAACCCACCTCCATAGGTATCACAAGGGATAAGAATCTAAGAGTAATGCTACTCAACGCCAGAAGTCTAAACCTCAAGATGCATGCACTCGAAACTCTCCTTAGCATGGAGAACATCGATATCTGTGCAGTAACAGAAACCTGGTTCAAGGCTCCCGAGAGCACCCCAGCACTACCAGGTTATACCTCATACCATGCTTTTCAGCCCCAAAACTTGGACCGAACCAGAAAAGGAGGGGGAGAATCAATATTCGTCAAAGATACCCAAACCTCCAGGTTGGTGGCACAGCACGAAGCATGAGAGACTATCCATGTGCAACTAATAGTGAGTAAAACTGCCTTCCAGTTTATAGCCTGCTACAGACCACCCTCCCAAACCCAGGAACCCCACTCGGCCTTCCTGAGAACACTGGAAAATATGAAGGTCTCTCCAAACACCATTATATTGGGCGACTTCAACTACCCAAACATAGATTGGGAGCATTACTCTAGCTCCAACACCCTAGCTCAAAGGTTCCTAGAATTTATAAACTCATATGCTATGGAACAACTTGTTACCACTCCCACAAGAGGGGAAAACATACTGGACCTGATCATCACCAACATGGGGACTCTATGCTCCAGACCAGAAGTGTATCCCTCACTGGTAAGATCAGACCATAAACTAATCTCACTGGATATTCACATCCCGACCCCACCTCCTGCCCAGAAAACCACAGTGGAAAACTTCTCTAAAGCAAATTTCACACTCCTCAAAACCGAGGTGGAATCCTTCAAAGCCCCCGGGCCTGTGGAAAATACGGCCCAGACTGCAGAATCTTTTATAAATGCATTCTATGAACACCTTCAGGAATGCATGGATCATGCAATCCCAAATAAAACCAAGACCCAGTCCTCCAAAGGCAGACGTCCTGTCTGGTGGACCCCAGCCATAAACAAACTATGCAATAGAAGGAGGAAGCTACTACATGATAGAGCAAAATCTCAAAAAGGGAAGGCATTTCTGATCAGTGTTAGCAAAAAACTACAGGCACTCATAAAATCGTCTAAGGCCAGCTTCAAGAGAAAAATTGCACAGGACACTAAGGATAATCACAAGGCTTTCTTTAGTTATGTTAGGAACCTGGGTGGGAATTCCCAGATATGCTCAGAATTAGTCCAAAATGACAAAAAATACACCGAACCCACAGACATTGCCAACATTCTAGCTGACAGGTTCAGCGCAAACTCCACCCCTCCCCTCCCCACCAAAAGGGCAAATATCTATCCCAGCAGAGTGCTGCCCCCCTGACATCTCAGATGCTCAGGTAAGAGCCGCCCTCTCCAAAGCAAAAAACACAGCATCAATGGGACCATACGGTGTCCCGGGCTGCATCCTACATGAACTCCAAGAAGAGCTAAACCCAAACATAAAACTACTGTTCAATCTCAGCCTTACCACAGGATATGTACCCAAAGAGTGGCGTACAGCAACAGTGGTCCCTCTCCACAAAGGTGGTGCCTCAACGGATCCTGGAAGCCTGACTAGCTTGGTCTGCAAAGCTATGGAAAGGATCATCATGGACCTCATAAAAAAAGATATTGGGGACCTACAGACACTGGATCCTACCCAGTTTGGCTTTGTTAAGGGCAGATCCTGCCTCTTAAACCTGGTAGATTTCTTTGAAACAGTCACTAAGGCCATTGACGAGGGGAAGGTGGTCCACACAGCCTACCTGGACCTTGCAAAAGTCTTCGATACAATACCCCACTCGGGCATTATAGATAAGCTCACCAGCTTAAATATAAACCCCTATGTCACTAGATGGGTTGCAAACTGGCTCAAGGACAGAACCCACATGGTTAGAATTGCTAGAGCCATGTCAGACTCCAAACCAGTTACAAGTGGCGTCCCACAAGGCTCTGTCCTGGGACCTCTCCTGTTCGGTATATATTTCTCAGAGGTACAGGCCAACACGGAAGGACTGTGGCTGACCAAGTTCCCAGATGACTGCAAACTGGGCGCTATAATCGACTCTCCAGCTGACATAAGCATTCTCCAAAAGGGCCTCATAGAAACAGACAACTGGTGCCAGAGCCATGGCCTCAAGCTAAACACCAAAAAGTGTATAGTCATCCCCTTTGGCAAAAACAAAGTGCCCACAAATTACCACATAGGTGGTAATCCATTAAGTACAGAAGAAGTAATTAGGGACCTGGGGACCCAAGTTGATAGCAATCTCTCATTTGACAACCACGTGGCCAAAGTGGTTAGAAAAACATTTTATATAGCCCACCTAATCATGAAGGGATTCACATCCAGATCAGGGGAGGTCATCGTGCCTCTTTACTCATCCCTCATCAGGCCCATAATTGAGTACAATGCCCCTTTTGGGATGTACCTTACCAGACACCTGCAGCAACTGGAAAGACCCCAAAAGTACCTCACCAAGAGGATCAAAAGGCTCAAACAGATGCCATATGCTGCCCGGTTAAAGAAACGCCAGCTCTACTTAGTGGCATACCGCCTGCTCAGAGGCGATCTGTGCCTGACGTATAAAGCCATGTCCAACCCGGAATTAATGGACATGCTGCACCTCAGAAAATCCAAATCCCATCGAGCTACGCGCTCAAGAGACTTGAACCTCAGCACTGAAATAAACAGGACATGCTGGAGGGACAGATTCATAACCCAGAGGCTCCCTTCACTCTGGAATAAAATCCCAGTCCAGGTTAGGCAGAGTCCCTCATTGACTCTCTTCAAGAGGAATCTTGATGAGTGGATGGGGGATTGTAGGTTTACCCCGGGTATCACTTCTGTGTCACTGTTAGACAGAGGCACAGTATACTAACCTCGAAAAAGGGCATAGCAAAATTAATTTAAAATGGGTGGTGAAAGCCAAACACACTCTGGCTAGGCTTATAAATGCCCTAGGGCAGATAGCCTAGTATGAAGCTATGAACCTATAATGCATCCGAAGTTAACCAAGTGCAACTAATTCTGGGCAAAACTGCAATCCAAATTGTAGCTTGTTAAAGATACCCCACCTTGCCCCAGGATTCCCACTCCTCTTTTCTTGATATACTGGAAAATATTAGGGTTCAACCAAACACCCTAATAATGGGCGATTTCAACTACCCCACCATTAACTGGGAAAACTACTCATGTACTAACTCCTTCACTCAATGCTTTCTGGAATTCATAAACTCCAATGCCCTGGAATAACTTATCCACACCCCCACCAGGGGAAACAATATCCTAGATCTAGTCATTACCAACATGAGTGACCAGTGTTCCACACCTGAAGTCAACGCCTCATTGGTCTGATCTGACCATAAGCTAATCACCCTAGATATCCACATCCTGCCCCCACCCCCCATTAAGGAAACCATGATAAAAATTTTCTCCAAAGCTAACTTCATGCTTCTTAAGACAGAAGTGGTGAACCTCATGATACCCATGCAGATGGACAATACAGTTACGACTACTGAATCCTACACAATTGCACTTTATAAACCCTTACAAGAGTGCATGGATTGTACTATCCCAAACAGAAACAAGACACTATCCTCCAAAAAAGGAAGCCAATCTGGTGGTCCCCTGCCATAAACAAACTGTACAACAGAAGGAAGAAACTGTTGCAAAAGAGAGTAAAATCCCATGAGTGGAGGAGCTCCCTGGTCAGCCTCAGTAAGAAGCTGTGATCCCTGATAAAATCCTCCAAAGCTAGTTACAAAAACAAAATCGCCACTGATTCTAAAGACAACCACGAAGAATTCTATAGCTATGTCAAGAATCTCAATGGCAACACTCAGATCTTCTCTGAGTTACAGCACAATGGCACTAAATATACAGACCCAACTGATATTGCCAACATCCTGGCAGATAGGTTCAGTGCTAACTTTACCCCCCTCACACCCCCTAAAGGGCCCATCTCTATATTGGAAGAATGCAAAGTTCCTGTAATCACGGCTGCACAGGTAAAAACCACACTCTCCAAAGCCAAGAAGATAGCATCCATGGAATCAGACAACATCCCAGGCTGCGTTCTACATGAACTACAGAACAAACTGGCACCCCACCTAAGTACCATGTCCAATCATAGCCTCACCTCAGGTTTTGTACCCGCTGAAGGGCGCACAGTGATGGTTATCTCACTCCACAAGGGGGGAGCCACCACGGAGCCTGGGAACTATCACCGCATTAACCTGACGGGCCTGGTCTGCAAGGCCATGGAACGTATCATCATGGAACTTATAAACAAAGACATTGGTAATCTCCAAACTCTGGACCCCACCCAGTTTGGGTTTGTAAAAGGAAGATCATATCTCCTAAACCTGATATACTTCTTTGAAGCAGTCACCAAAGTCATAGACAAGGGTAAGGTGGTTCACACAGCCTATCTTGATCTTGCCAAAGCTTTCGACACCATCCACCACTCTGGAATTATAGATAAACTCACTAAACTAGGTATAAATCCCTATGTCACAAGATGGGTTGCCAACTGGCTCACTGACAGAACCTACACTGTGAAAGTAGCAGACTCCAAAATTTGACTTCAGACCAGTGACAAGTGGAGTACCACGGGGTTCAAGCTTGGG
The DNA here is from genome assembly GCF_019279795.1 of Protopterus annectens. Classification (NCBI taxonomy): domain Eukaryota; kingdom Metazoa; phylum Chordata; order Ceratodontiformes; family Protopteridae; genus Protopterus; species Protopterus annectens. The sequence goes on along the minus strand of NC_056746.1, from coordinate 1,276,182,507 downwards.
TCCCCTCCTGTTTGGTATCTACTTCTCTGAAGTGCAGGCTAACACAGAAGGTCTTTGGCTAATGAAGTTCACAGATGACTGCAAACTAGGAGCCATAATCGAAACTCCTAACGATGTAGATATCCTACCAAAGGGCCTCACTGAGACAGATGCCCGGTGTCAAAGCCATGGCCTCAGGCTCAATGCCAAAAAGTGCAGTGTCATCCCCTTTGGTAAAAACTCTGTACCCGTGAACTACAACATAGGCGGTAGTATACTTAACAGCGAAAGTGTGATAAGAGACCTTGGGACACAGGTGGACAATTCTTCTACGTGGCACACCTCATCATAAAAGGTTTCTCATCCAGAAAAAAAGAGGTCATTGTTCCCCTCTACTCATCACTCATTAGACCCATTATAGAGTACAACACCCCTTTTGGTATGTACCTCACAAGACATCTACAACAACTGGAAAGGCCACAGAAATCCCTCACAAAGAGGATTACCGGCCTCAAACAGATGCCCTACGCAGACCGTCTCAAAAAACTCCAGCTTTACTCCATCACATATCGCCTACTTAGAGGTGATGTCTGCCTAACATACAAAGCTATGTCAAACCCAGAGTTGTTGGACATGCTCCACTTAAAGAAATCCCAATCCCTGCGAGCTACACACTCTAGGGACCTAAACCTTGTCGCCACAATAAACAGAACATGCCGGAGGGATAGATTCCTGTCCCAGAGACTTCCCATACTCTAGAACAAACTACCTATCTGTATCAAACAAAGCTCCTCATTAGCACTCTTCAAGAAAAATCTTGATGATTGGATGGGAAATAGGAAATTCACCCTGAGGCTTTTTATTAAATAATCATATATTTTTATTAAATAAAGATATTTTAGTAATGTAATACTTTTAGTAATATTGATTAACTTAATATTTTGTAGGTTTAACAACATTTTTGCTGCTGACATGCTACAGATTTTAGTATCATTTTTATGTGTATTATCATTATTTTAATGTGTCAGCTTTATATACTGTGAGTAATTTTTGCACTGAAGTTCAGCATTATAGGGGTTTATTCTGTATTTAAGTGATCAGTTCAGTTGATCGGCTCATTTGAATGTATAAAAGGAAGCATTTTAATGTCATTTTTTATTTTAGTCTGATGAAGCGGATGATATCCGTGAAAGCGTTTACTTGCTTTACTTTGGAATAAACCACTTTGTGATATTTATTCAGCCGTGTGGAACCAGTGTGTTTTATTCATTTTTGTTCTATTTATTACATCATTTGGTTCCCTAGTCAGTTTCAGGCATTTTGTTCTCTTCTAACCTCCTATAATGTTATGCTCTATAAGTAAGTTATGAAAAGTAAAAGTTAACAGACTTAGATAAGTACTAAACACAAGCATAACTCAGACTGCTTAAGTGCAGTATTATTCAGATAGTATTGTCTGCAGATGGATTAATGAATTCATTTAATCACCATTTTTTCAAGGACGTTGTTAAAATAACAGATAATACTTCTGGCTCCTGCCAGCTAGGTAGGAAACAATTAACATGTTGTTTGTTTTGTGCTTGGATCATTGTGTAAGTGGACTGACAGTACAGAACAGCAGTGGGACTGCTACACATAGTGCACATGAAGCTAACAAATTATGACAAGTGCTGCATGCTCTTTATCTTTGTACCATGCCATTAACATTTTTTCTATGTAATAAGAAACAGGCACTTAAGATAAATATATGCCTGGCCACTGATCCCTAAGAATGACTCACTGCTGTCCATATTTCTCAAAGCCCCAGAAACAAAAGTATCTGATCCATGAAGAACCAGTATTCAGCATAGAAGCTTCTGGACAGAGAAGAAATAAATCGCAACCGACCCCTTTCATTGTTACTACCATTAATATTTAAAAATGTTAGGAGACTAAACATGAGAACCATTTCCATGTGTTTTTCACATCCAGTCTATCTAATTTATTACAGGCCAAACCTTTGTATTACTCATAAATCATAGCAGCCTCCTCCAATAACAGACAACTTCAGGTCAGTCTAGTAATTTCTTCTTATCAATGTCATCTTGTTTCCCTTCACTTGCTATTTTTTACTGATTTCATCATTAGGTTTTGTAAGCTGCACATACACTGAGCTTTGAGATATGTCACTGGAATATAAAAAAATGAGCAGGCAGTAAAAAATAAAAGTTGACCCCCCTAGCTTTTAGAGTGTTTGTGGGTCACACATGTGTGCAATGTTTTTCTTGTCTGAAGTGGGAGGTATGGAGCAGACAGCCACACTTGTCCGTCACAGTGGGTTGTACAATAAAAGTGTTAGAAATAAATTAAAGGAAATAAAACAGAGTGGGTAGCTGTGCAGAGGATTTCATGCTATTGCTGCCTCCTTTTCCCCTGAGACATCTGAACTGCATAGAGCTTGGCCTAAGGGATTATAAACTACTGATTGAATCTGTCTCAAATTTCATCGGCGAGTTCTTAGAAATGAAATGAAGGTAAGATAGTAAGGTGGAAATTACAGCCCCGTGTTGACATCAGCCTATGACAGCTGAAGATTCTTGTCACTTCTCAGAGACTAAGTCATTAAGGTCTGTTTATGCAGCATTAGACAGAATATTTTACTGCCGGTTAACTAAATTTCCATAAACAAAATACTTTAGCTTTGCATCTACTAAGGTTTACAGTTTCTGCTACTATGAATCGCTCTTTCAGATATTTGTAACAAATTCAGGTAGAGGGTACAAAAAGATATATATGTGGTAACATTACACTCTTCAGTTTTAGAACTTATTTGACCCCGATGTCATTGTGCACACATAAACTGACAATGACAGGAAATGTAAATGTGCAACCGTTAAACGGGCACATTCTGAAGGATTCATCTACTTATACTCAACACTATGAATGATTTTTTGAATCATGAATAAATCCATAATAAACCAGCATTTATATTTCAGTGTATCTAAGTGCAGATTTTTTTTTTTTGGGGGGGGGCAGGGGCAATTGTGATGGGAAGTTTTTTACTTAGATTTTAACTCCTCTGTGATGCTCAGCGCAGTGCACCACAACAGTTTACAAATATTAGAAGCGATAACAGTCAGACAAGACGTTTGCTTAACTCTTCTGTAGAAAACAGTGCTAGCGGGACAGTGCATTGGAAGATAAACATAACACACAAATGCAAAATTCAAAACATCAATGAATTCACAAAAGCTGGACCGGAAGAATTGCAAATGGTACAGAGAATGGATGTGAGACAGCTGGTCACTCAGGATCCTCTGGATGGAGTTAACTGCTGAAATCTTAACATGAAGTATTTCATTTGAAGCAGAATGCAGTCCTCAATCAGATACTATATACAGTAACAATTTGAAAGAGCAAACACTCAACTCATATGAGTGAATGTTTTTTTCAGGTGTAAAAAAGTGGATGCTCATATGAGTGAATATTCTTTTAAATGGAGTTTTTGCCAGCGGCCTTTTGTATGCGATCGTTTTGCAGTGGACGAAGGGAATTTGTCCTTATCCCACTGTTGTGCAATCTCAGAGTCAGTAAATATAATTAACAGGGGTATGTGGGAGGTATAGGGGAGGGCTTGCCCCCTTGCAAAAAAAAAATATATATTTTTTATATATTTTCAATCATTTTAGATTCGCTCTAATGTAATTACTCTTTGAACACTTGCTCTTGTGAACATTTGGTATTTTATGAGACATACACACACACACACACACACACACACACACACACACACACACACACACACACACACACACACACACACACACACATAACTATTTCATTTCTGAAAAATATAAAATTAAGAGACAATGGGGTACAGCTTTTAGCATTTCTACCTTACAGCTCCTGGATCTCTGGTTTGCTGGCCACTTGGAATGCATTCTATGCATGTCCTCCTTCTGTCTGTGTTTAGTTTTACCAGGTACTCCAGTTTCTCACCATATCATAAAAACATGCAGTGTGGTGAACTGGTGATCCCCCAAACTGTCTATAGGTAAGTGTGTGTGTGTGTTTGTGTGTGTGTGAGCATACGCGTGCGTGTGTGTGTGTGTGTGTGTGTGTGTGTGTGTGTGTGTGTGTGTGTGTGTGTGTGTGTGTGTGTTAGTTAAGGACAGGCATCTTCCCCAGGACTGGTGTTTTGCCTTATTCTCACAGAGTGCCAGTATTATGAAATGTATTTATTTATTATTTATTGGTACTTGTTTACTGACAAAGTTTAATCGGGCAAAGCTCCTTTTCAACAGAGGCCTGGGTAGAAAAGATAAATGAGCAAATAAAGCTTATAAATACAATGGTAGCAAGTAAAAACACTGTAGTAAGAAATATAAGCAAAGTTAAACAAATAGCACATGAGAAAAAACAGTTATGTTGAAGGAAATAAACAATATGTACAAATAATTTTCAGAATTACACAGTATTTGTATGACAGATACAGTGTATTCAATTAATATACCTAGATGGGATGTGTGCCTTAAAATGACTGATTCCTTTTAAGCAGAAAATAGGGGGGAGGTAGAGGAAGGGAGTAGAAGTTAGGGTAGAAGAGGAAAGATACGTAGTAGAAAAGAAAAAAGTTGCTTAGGAGAGTATGAGCAAAGGAAAATCCACTCAGTAAGAAGATAAGATGTTAGTCTTATTTTGAATTGATGGGGATTTACAGTTTCCCACAGGGGAAATGGGAGAGAGTCCTATAGTTTAAATACATGAATAGAGTAGAGGGCATTACTATTACAGATATTTGAGAAGGTAATGATAGATAAGAACTTATTTGAGGATCTAAGGGTGCAGGGGTGTGTGTACAATACCATGAGACAGCAAAGGGAAGAATGTGCATGTCTTAGGCTCTTGGGGTGCAGGAAGGTTTGTTGTACAATGCCATGAGATAATAAAATGAAAGACATTCATATCTGAGGATCTAAAGGTGCAGGGAGGCATGTACAATGCCATGAGACAATATAAAGTGAAGAATATTCTTGGGGAGAGTGTATTTTATGGTCTTTTTTCATTTGAAAGAGTTTCAGGCTGTCAGGGAATTGAAGCCAATGTTTAGTTTTCTTGTGGATTTGTTCCAAGATAGTAAGTTGAGCACTGTGAAAATTTGATAGAAATGATGCAGCATATAAGAGGGTTGAAAGGAGCAAGTATGTTACAATTTGTTTCTTAATGAATTCAGAAAGGAAAGCTTTGGAAGTGCAGAACAAACTCAATTTTTGTTTGGATTTTCATAGTAGCTGTTTGAACATGCAGGTCACATTTGAGATTACTGCCAGTGCGAAGACCTAGCAGTTTAGTGGTGGTAACAATTCTAATGGGGTTCCATTTTAAGGGGAGCACTTGAATGCAGATATTGAATTTTGAATTGTTTCGGGTATAAATATCAACAATTTAGTTGTTGGTCATTTAGTAAGAGGTATGAATCTTTAAGCCACATTTCTACTAAGCAGAAGGAGTGCAGGGTAAGAATTTGAAGATCTGATACAATTTTAGCTGTGCAGAAAATACTGGAGTCATATGCATATTCAATGATGGCAAATTGCCACATTCAGAATGTAAATCATTTTCAGACATATTGAATACCAGTGGGGCTAGTGTAGACCCTTGTGGGATTTCTACTGCTAAGGGGAAAGGTGAAGGCAAGAACTTTAGCTATTTAAGATGTTGTGTCCTATTGGAGTAAAAGGAGGAGATCCAGGAAAGAGATGGGTTAGAGATGCCAAGTGCAAATATTTTTGGACAAATTTTATTGGGGGCTAAGAATCAAAAGGTTTGGTGAGATTAATGAAGACTGTGGCCACTAATGAGCTGTTATTTAAAATGAGCATGGAATGCATTTGGGAAGGATATTAAGAGTGATGTTTGTGGTATGAGAGGGTGAAATCCATTTTGTGATGAGGATGCTAAATTATTATTATTATTAGAATAACTGAGTATGTAGGCTATATATATATATATATATATATATATATATATATATATATATATATATATATATATATATATATATATATATATATATATATATATAAGTCTGAAGTCATTCAATTCAATAGATGAGCCACATTTACTACAGTCTGAAGTCATTCAATTCAATAGATGAGCCACATTTACATAGAGGAAGTATATAGGAGTGTTTGCAGCACAGAGGAAAGTGTGACTGTTTTACAGATCTATAAATAAGAAAGACAGAGTAGGTTATGCATTCAGCAGCAGTTCTGAGGAATATGGACAGGTGATTCTCAGGTGCTAGAGAAATTTTCAATTTGAAGATATAATTCTGGACTTTAGGGGTGGGATTGTGTGAAATACAAAGAGATTTAAGGGGGGTTGGATTGGTATCAGGCTGGGAGGGTTTATGAATAGGTCAGACTGGGAGGTGGATTTTTTAATAAAGTGAAAGTTGAAAGTACAAGCAATGATGTAGTCAGATTGGTTGGGATATGGATTAGGATGGTTTGCTTGGGTTAGGGAGTTGAATGGTGCTATCCCAGAATGTTTGGGGAATAATTTAAACATAGGTTTTGATGGTCAGTAAACTCATTTTTTTTGTCAGGAAAGACATGGAGTTTGGTAGTGCTTCTCAGCATGTGGTAGTTTTCAGAGAGGAAGATGTTTTGCTGATTTTCCATGTAGTTCAAG
>NC_056746.1:1276115853-1276170853 GCF_019279795.1 Protopterus annectens | reverse complement strand
ATTTCAGTAATATGATATATCTTGCATATAGGATTTCTGTAATATGTTGTCTCCTGCACACAGGATTTCTGTAATAAACTATATCCTGCACATAGGATTTCTGTAATATGCTGTTTCTTGCACATATGATTTCTGTAATATGCTGTCTCCTGCACATAGGATTTCTGTAATATGCTATATCCTGCACATAGGATTTCTGTAATATGCTGTCTCCTGCACATAGGATTTTTGTAATATGTGTTTCCTGCACATAGGATTTCTGTAATATGCTATATCCTGCACATAGGTTTTCTGTAATATGCTGTCTCCTGCGCACAGGATTTCTGTAATATGCTATATCCTGCACATAGGATTTCTGTAATATACTGTCTCCTGCACATACGAGTTCTGTAATATGCTGTCTCCTGCACACAAGATTTCTGTAGTATGTTGTCTACTGCACATAGGATTTCTGTAATATGCTATATCCCGCACACAGAATTTCTGTAATATGCTGTCTCCTGCACATAGGATTTCTGTAACATGCTATATCCAACTCATACAATTTCTGTGATGTCTCCTGCACACAGGATTTCTGTAACATGTTGTCTCCTCCACATAGGATTTCTGTAATATGCTGTCTCCTGCACATAGGAGTTCTGTAATATGCTATATCCTGCACATCGGATTTCTATAATATGCTATATCCTGCACCTAGGATTTCTGTAATGTGCTATGTCTTGCACACAGGATGTCTGTAATATGTTGTCTCCTGCACATAGGATTTCTGTAATATGCTGTCTCCTGCACATAGGAGTTTCGTAATATGTTTTCTCCTGTACATAGGATTTCTGAAATATGCTGTCTCCTGCACATAGGATTTCTGTAATATGCTATGTTGTGCACAAAAGATTTCTGTAACATGCTATATCCTGCACATAGGATTTCTGTAATATGCTGTCTCCTGCACACAGGATTTCTGTAATATGCTATATCCTGCATATAGGATTTCTGTAATATGCTATATCCTGCACACAGGATTTCTGTAATATGCAATATCCTGCACATAGGATTTCTGTAATATGCTGTCTCCTGCACATAGGATTTCTGTGATATGCTGTCTCCTGTGCATAGGATTTCTGTAATATGCTATATCCTGCACATAGGATTTCTGTAATATGCTGTCTCCTGCACACAGGAATTCTGTGATATGCTGTCTCCTACACATAGGATTTCTGTAATAGGCTATATTCTGCACAAAGGATTTCTGTAATATGCTGTCTCCTGCACATAGGATTTCTGTAACATGCTCTATCCTGCACACAGGATTTGTGTAATATGCTGTCTCCATCATACAGGATTTGTGTAGTATGCTATATCCTGCACACAGGATTTCTGTAATATGCTGTCTCCTGTGCATAGGATTTCTGTAATATGCTATATCCTGCACATAGGATTTCTGTAATATGCTGTCTCCTGCACACAGGAATTCTGTGATATGCTGTCTCCTACACATAGGATTTCTGTAATAGGCTATATTCTGCACAAAGGATTTCTGTAATATGCTGTCTCCTGCACATAGGATTTCTGTAACATGCTCTATCCTGCACACAGGATTTGTGTAATATGCTGTCTCCATCATATAGGATTTGTGTAGTATGCTATATCCTGCACATAGGAGTTCTGTAATATGCTGTCTCCTGCACATAGGAGTTCTGTAATATGCTGTCTCCTGCACATAGTATTTCTCTAATATGCTATATCCTTCACATAGAATTTCAGTAATATGCTGTCCACTGCACATAGGATTCCTGTAATATGCTTTCTCCTGCACATAGGATTTCTGCAATATGGTATATCCTGCACACAGGATTTCTGTAATATGCTGTCTTCTGCACACAGGATTTCTGTAATATGCTGTCTCCTGCACATAGGATTTCTGTAATATGCTATATCCTGCACATATGATTTCTGTAATATGCTGTCTCCTGCACATAGGATTTCTGTAATATGCTGTCTCCTGCACATAGGATTTCTATAATATGCTATATCCTGCACATAGGTTTTCTGTAATATGCTGTCTCCCGCACACAGGATTTCTGTAATATGTTGTCTCCTGCGCATAGGATTTCTGTAATATGCTGTCTCCTGTACATAGGATTTCTTTAATTTGCTATATCCCGCACACAGGATGTCAGTAATATGCTGTCTCTCGCACATAGGATTTCTATAATATCCTCTCTACTGCACACAGGATTTCTGTAACATGCTATATCCTGCACATAGGATTTCTTTAGTATGCTGTCTCCTGCACATGATTTCTGTAATATGCTATATCCTGCACATAGGATTTCTATAACATGGTGTATCCTGCACACAGGATTTCTGTAATATGCTGTCTCTTGCACACAGGATTTCTGTACTATGCTGTCTCCTGCACATACGATTTCTGTAATATGCTATGTCCCGCACATGGGATTTCTGTAATATGTCATCTCCTGCACACAGGATTTCTGTAATATGCTGTCTCTTGCACACATGATTTCTGTAATATGCTGTCTCCTGCACATAGGACTTTTGTAATATGCTGTATCCTGCACATAAGATTTCTATAATATGCTGTCTCCTGCACATAGGATTTCTGTAATATGCTATATCCTGCACACAGGATTTCTGTAATATGCTATATCCTGCACACAACATTCCTGTAATATATTATATCCTGCACACAGGATTTCTGTAATATGTTATGTCCTGCACACAGGATTTCTGTAGTATGCTTTCTCCAGCACATAGGATTTTTGTAATTTGCTGTCTCCTGCACATAGGACTTGTGTAATATGCTATATTCTGCACCCAGGACTTCTGTAATATGCTATATCCTGCACATAGGATTTCTTTAATATGCTTTCTCCTGCACATAGGATTTCTGTAATATACTGTCTCCTGCAGATAGGATTTCTTTAATATGCTGTCCACTGCACATAGGATTTATGTAATATTCTATATCCTGCACATAGGAATTCTGTAATATGCTATATCCTGCACACAGGATTTCTGTAATAAGCTATATCCTGCACATAAGATTTCTGTAATATGCTATATCCTGCACATAGGATTTCTGTAATATGCTGTCTCCTGCACATAGGATTTCTGTAATATGCTATATCCTGCACATAGGATTTCTGTAATATGCTGTCTCTTAAACATAGGATTTCTGTAATATGCTGTCTCCTAAACATAGGATTTCTTCATAGAAAAGTTGCTGGTTTTAGTCATTTTTCAGTACGTATTAGGATATTTAAGAAAGTTTTGTGAAATCCAGGCAAGAAATAATAGATGTTTAAATGTTAACCTATGAATGTAAAATTTAAAGTTTTAAGATTTTGGTGGTGAGTGGGTTGGGTACAAAGATTAAAAAGTTTGTTTAGGGTATTGTGGAAACTCGCTGGATTGGTAATGCAGTTAGGACTAGTTTTGGATAAAGGTCACCACCATTAAAGAGTAATATGAAATATATAGGTTCATAGGTTCATAGGTTCATACTAGGCTATCTGCCCGAGGGCATTTATAAGCCTAGCCCATTGTTTTGTGGCTTACGCCACCCCTTTAGTATGGGGAACTATACCCATTATTTTGCTGTGCCTCTGTCGAGCAGTGACACTGAGGTAATTCCTGGGGTATATCTGCGATCTCCCATCCATTGGTCAAGATTTCTCTTGAACAAGGCCAGCGAGGTGCTCTGCCTCACATGTACCGGGATTTTGTTCCACAGCATAGGGAGTCTTTGGGTGATGAATCTATCCCTCCAGCATGTCCTATTAATAGCCGTGTCGAGGTTTAAGTCTCCCGCCCTTGTGGCTCTGATGGATCTAGATTTTTTGAGGTGAAGCATATTCATCAAATCTGGGTTTGACATGGCCTTGTATGTTAGGCAAAGGTCACCTCTGAGCAAGCGGTGGCGACTGAATAGAGCTGGAGTTCTTTCAGTCGGGCAGCATAGGACAGATTTTTGAGACCCTTTATCCTTTTGGTGAGGAACTTTTGTGGCCTCTCCAGCTGCTGCAAGTGTCGGGTCAGATACATTCCGAATGGGGCATTGTACTCAATCATTGGTCTGATGAGTGATGAGTACTATGACCTCCCTTGATCTAGATGAGAATCCCTTCATGATAAGGTGGGCAATGTAGAAGGACTTCCTAACTACTTTAGCTACATGGGTGTCGAATGACAGACTACTATCAACCTGGGTCCCCAGGTCCCTGATAACTTCTTCTGTGCTCAGTGGATTGCTACCTATTTGGTAGCTAGGGGTAACCTTGTTTTTCCCGAAGGGTATGACTATGCATTTTTTGGCATTTAACTTTAGGCCGTGGCTCTGGCACCAGTTATCCATTTCTGTGAGACCCTTCTGAAGGATATCTGTGTCAGATGTGTTTTCTACTATGGCACCCAGTTTGCAGTCATCTGCAAACTTTGTCAGCCATAACCCTCCTGTGTTTGCTTGTACTTTGGAAAAGTAGATGCCAAACAAGAGTGGGCCCAGGACTGAGCCCTGTGGGACACCACTTGTGACAGGCTTTGAGTCTGACATGGCGCCAGCAACTCTGACCCTGTGGGTTCTGTCACACAGCCAGTTTGCAACCCATCTTGTGATGTATGGGTTAACATTTAAGCTGATGAGTTTTTCAATGATACCCGAGTGGGGTATTGTATCGAAGGCCTTAGCCAGATCGAGGTAGGCTGTATGGACTGCCTTTCCCTCATCAATGGCTTTGGTGACTGTTTGAAAAAGTCAACCAAGTTTAAAAGGCATGATCTGCCTTTGACAAAGCCAAACTGGGTTGGATCCAAAGTCTGCAAATTCCCTATGTCTTTATTTATGAGGTCCATTATGATCCTCTCCATGGCTTTGCAGATAAGGCTTGTCAAGCTAATGGGCCAGTAATTTCCAGGGTCAGTGGAGGCACCGCCTTTGTGAAGTGGGACCACAGTTGCAGTGCGCCACTCCCTGGGTACGTATCCAGAGGTAAGACTTTGATTAAACAGCTGTCCTAGCTGTGGGTTTAATTCCTCATTGAGTTCGTGGAGCACACAGCCGGGGACACCATCGGGTCCCATGGATGCTGTGTCTTTTGCTTTGGAGCGAGCAGTTCTCACTAGGGCGCTGGAGATGTGTGGGGGGCTGCACTCCTTTGGTATAGTTGTCTCTCCTTTTGGGGGAGGGGAGAAGTTTGCACTGAACCTGTCAGCCAGTATGTTGGCAATGTCTGTAGGATCAGTAATCTTCACATCATTTTGAACTAGTTCTGAGCATATCTGGGAGTTTCCTCCTAGGTTTCTAACATAGCTAAAGAAGGCCTTATGATTGTCTTTTGAGTCTTTAGCTATTTTTCTCTCGAAATTTGCTTTGGATGATTTTATGAGAGCTCTTAGTTTTTTACTTATAGTGATCAAGGGTGTCTTACCTTTTAAGGATTTTGCTCTATCTTGTAGTAGCTTCCTCCTTTTGTTGTAGAGTTTGTTTATGGCTGGGGTCCACCAGACTGGACGCTTGCCTTTGGTACAAAGAGTCTTTGTTTTGCTTGGGATTGCCTTATCCATGCAGTCCTGCAGGTGCTGGTAGAAGGCGTTTGTAAGTGATTCAGCGGCTTGAGTATTGTTTTACGCCGGCTCGGGGGCCTGAAAGGAGACCACACTAGTCTTTAGAAGTGTCCACACTAGTCTTTTTGTGTGCAGTTTCTTCTCTAAGTAGGCATAGGAAAGGAGGGAATGGGAGAGGTGGGCATTTCTGGTGCTAACGTGTCTGCTGAATATAAGATGTCAGGCAAATGTGATGGAGATGTAAGGAGAAATAGAAGCAAAAGATGGGAGAGGTTGTTCTTCTAGCAGGTTGTGAGGATGAATAGTTAGAGTCTGAAGAGACATGAATGGGTGGTAAGATTTAAGTATCGACATTTGGATAAGAAATAAAATGAAAGTGGTGAGGTGGAGTATGTTTGTAAGGTGACAGAGTTTGTGGGTTGTATTTTATATGAAAGGGGATAGATGGGAGAATGTGTAGATCAGGTTGAACAAGAGAAAGGGTTATGAATATAAGAAGAGATACTATACTGCTGGGCTAAAATAGGCTATTAGAAATAAAATAAAAGAAAAAGAAAGGCGTATACAAGGTACATTTCACAGTAAAATAGCAGGTTTCTAGGCTAATGGCCCTGGGGCCCTTACAAGCCTTGCCAAGAGTTTATCCCTGAAAAAAGAAACCTCAGGCAGCACCTGTCACAGGTGGAACCCCTGGGACAATTTGTGGTTTTCCATCCACTCATCAAGGCTGTGCTTGAATAGGATCAGCGAGGTACTCTGTTTGATGTGCACAAGATGTCTGTTCCAGAGATGGGGCAACCTCTGGGAGACAAACCTGTCTTTTCAGCAGGATTTGTTGATGTCGCATGTTAGATTTAGGCCTTTTGAGCAGGTAATACAAGAGGAGTTAGACTCATGGATATGGAGCATCTCTAGTAGGGCAGGGTCTGAGATTGCCTTGTAGCCAAGACACAGATCACCTTTGAGCAATCTGTATGATATCAAGAAGAGTTATAGTGATTTGACCCTGTCCGCATAGAGTAGGTGTTGGAGGTCATGGATTCTCTTAGTGAGGTATTTCTGTGGCCTTTCCAGATGGTCTAGATGTTTGGAGAGTTACATACCAAATGGGGCGCTATACTCAATTATTGGCTTAATGAAGGAGGAGTATAGACAGGTAATAACCTCTTTTTTTCTGGATGCAATCCCTTTACTTATGAGATGAACCAAGTAAAAGGCTTTTCTGATCACTGCCGTTACATGATGGCTGAATGTGAGTGTTGTCAACCTGAGTACCCAGGTCTCTCACCACAGATTGTGTGTTTAGGGGGTTGCCATTGATGTGGTAATCAGTATGGCCCGTGTTTTTGCTGAATGGTATGATAGTACTTTTTTTGCATTTAATTTGAGGCCATGACTTTGGCACCAGTCATTTGTTGCTGTGGACCCTCTTGCAGTATATTAACATAATTTGGGAAGTCAATGACAGTACCCAACATACAGTTTTCCACAAACTTGGTCAGCCACAGGCCTTTTGTCTTTGCCTGGACCTGTGAGAAGTAGATTCCAAACAGTAGGGGTACTAGGACAGATCCCTGGGGAACACCACTAGTGACAGGTCTGCTTTCAGAAGTGGAGGTGCCTATTTTGACCTTGTGGGTCCTGTCAGCGAGCCAGCTGGCCACCCACCGGATGAGATAGGGATTTACACCAAGTTGTGTTAGCTTTTTGATGATACCCGAGTGGGGGATTTTGTCAAAGGCCTTGGCCAAGTCAAGGTAAGCTGTATGTACTGATCTTCCCTCATCCAGGGCCTTGGTGACAGTCTCGTAGAAGTCAACCAGGTTCAACAGGCAAGATCAGGCCTTGACGAATCTGAACTGGGTGGGGTCAAGTGCTTGGAGATTGCCTATAACCTTGTTTATGAGGTCCATAATAATACACTCCATGGCTTTATAGCTCAGACAGATACAAAACACAGGTAGAAAAAATAGAAAAAACTGTGAACACCACACAGACACGCTGGTAACTGGTGAAAAGCTTCTTCTTTATTGCACTCTGGTACCTCGGCCTTCGCCTTCTCAAGGAATACATTTAATTTGTGTTTCACCACACCTTATAAATCATTAGCTTAATGCTTTAGTGTCAATCAAAACACTCCATCATGCACTTAAACAATTAAACACTTAAACAATCCATCACTCAACCAACCCATTTCATTTCTTCTTACAAAATAAGAAACTTGAACCATATAACAAGACAATGGAACTATGAATGGCATGAAAATGTATGTATATTAAAATATTTAAAATGTATAAAAGGCATATTCTTTCTCATTGCTGTATTATATTATATAACTTCATTTCATTTGTACTTAATGCAACTCATGTCGCTTAAAAAAGAATAACTATACCAGATAGGGTGTTCTTTTCTCTTTTCATTATATCACTTACTACATATATTATGAATGGCTTGAATCAAATTTTTAAACTATGTCCCCCCACACAAGAAAAACTTTTTTTTTTTTTTTTTTCAAATGCCTTTCAAAAATGCCTAATACATTATGTGCCTAATGGCAACATCTTTCCTCACGATAACATGAATGCAAATGTACAAAAAATATATATGCCTTGTACAAATGACTAATATTGATCAGAATATGTTGCTATATTTGCTTAGTTACATGAAAACTATATTGCATATTCATCAATATTACCTTAGCAAAATTTACATATCTAAATTCATACCATTGGGAGCAAGAGTTTTAAAGTTCAAAATGAACTTAGACTCCATTTCTAATAGTTTCTTGTTGACTCCAGTGTCCCTTCTATACTAAATGGCCTTCCTAATACACAAAATATAAATCCTTCCGCTGACCCATTGTGGAAGTCTGTGAAATGTTTAGCCACTGGACTCTCCTGTCTACTATGCGAATATCTCCTAGATGTTCCATTATTCTTAACTTGACTTTTCTGGAAGTTTGTCCCACATACCATTTGTGACACCCACAACCAATAATGTATACCACTCCTCCCGAGTTACAGTCGTAATATTCCAAAGCCCTGTATCTCTTGTTGTTAATCTTTGTGCCATCTAGGTTCATCACTCTGCTGCAGACCTTACATTTCCCGCATTTGTATGTCCCTACCTTTGGTGTGTTAATATTTGTCCTTAAAAAATTCCTAGTGTTTAGGATCTCCTTAAGGTTAGGATATCTGCCATAAGAGAAGATGATTTTGCTAGGAAAAAATTTTCCTACTCTATCATCTCCCAGAACCAATGGCCACAAACTAAGCACTGTATCCCTCAAAACTTCGGAAAATTGAGAAAATTTGGTGACAAAAAATAATTTGTCCTGTTCGATGGCCTCTGCTTCATTGTTAGCCAACCAAATAGACTTGGAACCTTGACCACCTAAACTTCTTTTTCTGAACAAATTTTCCTCATAACTCTCAGAGTTCTTGGGCACTGAAAGACCCAATTCCTTTTCCACGTTCCTTCTAGCAGAACGAACTATGGCCCCTTGATAACCCCTTGACTTCAATTTGTTTTCTATTTTATCAAACTCGCTTCCCACCAAACTCAAATCAGAAATATTAAATCCAATGCGCTTGAACTCACCTGTGGGCAATGGATTTATTAATACCCCACTATGCATGCTTGAGGCATGCAAAAAATTATCTGCAGCTGTTTTTTTATAAAAAGGTCTATGCTGGATCCTATTGTTCGAATCCACATAGAATTCGACATCCAGATACTGGATATTGCTGCCCCCCTTAATATAAGTGAAGTCCAAGCCATAAGGATTTCCTTTAATTTCCGAAATGAATGTATCAAAATCCAAGGGATCCCCTTTACATAAAAACAAAAGGTCGTCAATAAATCGTCTATATTTGACTACCTTGGTCCTGTAAAAGTTGTTGGTGTAAATAATAGAATTTTCAAAAAAGGCCATGAAGAGAATAGCATAGGACGGGGCAAAAGGTGCCCCCATAGCAGTCCCTTCATTCTGCAAGAAATATTTCCCCTCAAACTCAAAGCAGTTGTGAGTTAGGCAAAATTCCAACAGTTGTACAATATAGTTGGTTCTTGGACCTTCACCTAGCATTCTCTCTACAGACGCCAAACCCCAAAATGTGTTGATGCTTGTGTATAGAGACTTGACGTCGACACTTGCCCAATAAAAATCCTGTTCCCATGACATATCTTTTACTTCAATACAGACTTCTCTGGTATTTTTAACATGTGCCTGCACTTTATAAAGATGTTGTTTTAACACTGAATCTAGAAACAATCCCACATTTTGCAGAAATGAACCTCTTCCAGAAACTATAGGGCGACCGGGTGGGTTTTCCACGTCTTTGTGAATTTTTGGGATGATGAAAAACCTTGCATTCCTTGGATTTTTTCTATACATCATCTTCACATCTTTAGAAGTGAAAAAACCCAAACGCTCGCCTCTTTCCAAAATTTCTAATAGTGCAGAATTAAAATCCTTTAACATGTTAGAAGATAACCTAGAATAGATTTTTACATCATCTAGCAACTCTAGGGCCATCCTGTTATACCTCTCCCTAGGTAAAATCACCCAATTACCCCCTTTGTCAGCTTGTGTAAACACGAATTGTTCATTAGATTTTTTCATGCTTAACAAAGCATCCCATTCCTTTTTATTCAAATTATAAGATTTTTTACCTCTAATGAACACTTCATGCTTGTACTCCAATTGCTTAAATAATGTCTTCTCAAATAGCAATAGTGCCGCACTATTTCTGGGAGCATTGAATTTGTTTTCATGGGGCAACCTCGGCATGTCAAATCTCCCATAACCAGTGTAAAACCCATCAGTGTTCATATCACATACATTTTCTTCAGTTGCAAAAATATCAACCAAATCATTCTGGTGTAAAGAAATGTCCATAAGTGAACTGTCCAAAACAGAGTCTATGGAAGTGTTCAAACTTTGTTCCAACCCCCTTTCCAACGGCCTGCTGGTTTTATTTTCTTCAAAAAACACCCTTAAGTGCAATTTTCTGCAAAATGACTTGACATCCGACAGAATGTCAGATAAAGAAGGGAAACGGGTTGGAACGAACTTCGGCCCCTTCAACAACACGTTTCTACTTTCAATTGAAATGTCACAACTAGAATAGTTCAAAATGCGGTTGGACTCACCTTCTGTAGATGAAACCGCAAGTGTCGACGTCAACTCTCTATACTTGAGTTCAAGCGCATTGGATTTAATATTTCTGATTTGAGTTTGGTGGGAAGCGAGTTTGATAAAATAGAAAACAAATTGAAGTCAAGGGGTTATCAAGGGGCCATAGTTCGTTCTGCTAGAAGGAACGTGGAAAAGGAATTGGGTCTTTCAGTGCCCAAGAACTCTGAGAGTTATGAGGAAAATTTGTTCAGAAAAAGAAGTTTAGGTGGTCAAGGTTCCAAGTCTATTTGGTTGGCTAACAATGAAGCAGAGGCCATCGAACAGGACAAATTATTTTTTGTCACCAAATTTTCTCAATTTTCCGAAGTTTTGAGGGATACAGTGCTTAGTTTGTGGCCATTGGTTCTGGGAGATGATAGAGTAGGAAAATTTTTTCCTAGCAAAATCATCTTCTCTTATGGCAGATATCCTAACCTTAAGGAGATCCTAAACACTAGGAATTTTTTAAGGACAAATATTAACACACCAAAGGTAGGGACATACAAATGCGGGAAATGTAAGGTCTGCAGCAGAGTGATGAACCTAGATGGCACAAAGATTAACAACAAGAGATACAGGGCTTTGGAATATTACGACTGTAACTCGGGAGGAGTGGTATACATTATTGGTTGTGGGTGTCACAAATGGTATGTGGGACAAACTTCCAGAAAAGTCAAGTTAAGAATAATGGAACATCTAGGAGATATTCGGCATAGTAGACAGGAGAGTCCAGTGGCTAAACATTTCACAGACTTCCACAATGGGTCAGCGGAAGGATTTATATTTTGTGTATTAGGAAGGCCATTTAGTATAGAAGGGGACACTGGAGTCAACAAGAAACTATTAGAAATGGAGTCTAAGTTCATTTTGAACTTTAAAACTCTTGCTCCCAATGGTATGAATTTAGATATGTAAATTTTGCTAAGGTAATATTGATGAATATGCAATATAGTTTTCATGTAACTAAGCAAATATAGCAACATATTCTGATCAATATTAGTCATTTGTACAAGGCATATATATTTTTTGTACATTTGCATTCATGTTATCGTGAGGAAAGATGTTGCCATTAGGCACATAATGTATTAGGCATTTTTGAAAGGCATTTGAAAAAAAAAAAAAAAAAAAAAGTTTTTCTTGTGTGGGGGGACATAGTTTAAAAATTTGATTCAAGCCATTCATGATATATGTAGTAAGTGATATAATGAAAAGAGAAAAGAACACCCTATCTGGTATAGTTATTCTTTTTTAAGCGACATGAGTTGCATTAAGTACAAATGAAATGAAGTTATATAATATAATACAGCAATGAGAAAGAATATGCCTTTTATACATTTTAAATATTTTAATATACATACATTTTCATGCCATTCATAGTTCCATTGTCTTGTTATATGGTTCAAGTTTCTTATTTTGTAAGAAGAAATGAAATGGGTTGGTTGAGTGATGGATTGTTTAAGTGTTTAATTGTTTAAGTGCATGATGGAGTGTTTTGATTGACACTAAAGCATTAAGCTAATGATTTATAAGGTGTGGTGAAACACAAATTAAATGTATTCCTTGAGAAGGCGAAGGCCGAGGTACCAGAGTGCAATAAAGAAGAAGCTTTTCACCAGTTACCAGCGTGTCTGTGTGGCGTTCACAGTTTTTTCTATTTTATAGCTCAGACTTCAGATTTGAATCTATGGCTAGGTGTTCTTTAAGGGGATGGAGGAATGGGCAGAAACAGGGTGGAGGGTGGTGAGTACAAAGTTATTGATCTGGGGGTGGTGTTACAGACCCACACATTAGTCACTGAACATCTATCTGCACACATGCTGATATTGCAACAGGACTGGACTTGGGAGTATTATGGTAATATCAGGTACAATGAAAAAGAAAGGTTGCTCGATGGGCTCTAAACCAAATAGAGGAAAAAGGGATGTTTATCTAGTTACACTGGACAGAAGAGCTGCTAGTTTTATGGAGTGTTGTGATACACAACAGTGATGCAGGTAGTTGTACATTAAGTTAGAGGGTGGGTGCTCAAGCATGAGAAATGAAAGGGTAGAAAGAAATGGAAAAAAAATAAACACAAACTACAGGAGAAGGCAGTAGATGTCATCAGAAGCAGTAAATTAGCAAACATCAGCACCCTGGGTTCCACAGCCAATCCTGCTATTAATATATCATAGGTTCAGTGTTCATAGGTAAGTACTAGCCTAGCTTCCCTTGTGGCATTTAGTTTTTGTCCATGATTTTGGCACTAATTATTCATTTGGGACAAACCTTCTTGTACGGTGGTTGAGCCATTTGGGAATTCAATGACTGCTCCTATGTTGTCATCATCTGCAAGCTTAGTCTGCCAGAGCCCTTTGGTATTGGCTTTTGCTTCAGAGAAGTAGATGCTAAACAGTCGAAGTCCTACCACAATAAATCTGAGGGACTCCACTGGTGACAGGACTCTTGTCTAAGTAAATTCTTCTATTCTGATTTCCTGCATCCTATTTGTGAGTCAGTTGGCAAGTTCAGTGGGTGGCATAGGAGTTTGTTCACCTTTTCTACTATGCCTGAGTGTGAGATTGTGTCAAAAGCTTTGACCAGGTGCAGTGTGCACCATTTTACCTTCATCCGTTGCTCTGGTGACCTTTTCAAAAAAGGCTAACAGGTTGACTATGCATGACCTGCCCTTGACAATTCCAATCTCAGATCGATCCAGTGTTTGAAGTTCCCTATGTCCTTATTCATAATTCATGTGGTAATTTTTTCCATGACTTTGCATATCAGGCTGTTCAAACTTATAGGTCTAAAATTGCCTGGGTCTGTGGAAGGTCCTCCCTTATGAAGGGGTATGACTGTAGCTGCTCTCCATTTGCTTGGTATAATATCTGTATGAAGGTTGAGGTTGAACAGTATTGTGGGTGGGGGTGAGTGGCACAATTGCGCATCATGTTATTTAAGATACATACAGAGATATTGTAAGGACCCATCGATGCAGTATTTTTAGCTTTTGATAGCACTTTTAGGACTTGGTTTTGTGTGAGGTACCTGGAGGAGAGCTGGTTTTGGGTATATTTTCAGGGACACTGTGTAAGAATAGTGAATGCATTTTGTTTAGTTTATATAGGTGAGAGGGAAAAAACAGATGACTGATAGCAATGGTAGTGCATACATTAATATTTTAGATTCTGTAATGAAAATGTACTCCTATATTTAACTGGGCATGGGAATGCCTTGTTATAGCCCACACAAGGATCTCCCATATGCTGTTTTCTTAGAAAGTGTATTGGACACCTAGAAAAGTACAGAAAAAAAGGAAAACTATAAGTGAAACATATGATAGAGGGGGGAGAGAGCATAAATAGGTAAGATCAGATGAAAGAAAGTGAAGAGAAAAAGCAATATATCAGACCAGTCATGAATTCAGCTAACTGCAACATCATATTATATCACCCTCACTATACACTCTGAAGACTACAGGCAGCATCTAGCAGATCAATAGTAATACATTTTGGAATTACACTTTTGCATTAGCTATAGTTAATTCGGTAGCTGCGGTGGTGCAGAGGTTAGCATTGTCACTTCACAGCAAGAGGTTCTCCCGTTCGATTCTCGGCTGGAGCGCTTTATGTGTGGAGTCTGCATGTCCTCCCTGTGGTCAAGTGATGTTAAAGACATGCAGGTAGGTGCGTGTGTGAATGGGCGTGCCTTCTTTGAAGGTTGGGCGTTGGGCTGCCAATTTGGCACTGTAAAAATCCACTGCCAATCATTAGCGGACAGGAGTTCTGCTGTGGCGACCCCTAACCGGGAAAAGCCGAAAGACTTTATATTAATTCAGGCTAGTTTTTTTTTTTTGATTAACTGTGTTCCCTAGACTTTACTTCTTACCTGCATAATGCTATAATCCATGCAACCACCTGGGTCTTCTGTATCTAGACACGTCTCTTCTCTTTTACTGACTCAGTGCTCGATGTAAATACTGATGCATCATGTTTATGTATATAACCATAAACAAACCAACCAACACGGCTCAGTAATAGAACTTTATTAAAACAAAATTAGAACCAAAAAGTAAACCAACCAACATGGCTCAGTAATAGAACTTTATTAAAACAAATCTATAACCAAAAGCAAACCAACCAACACGGCTCAGTAATAGAACTTTATTAAAACAAAACTATAACCATAAGCAAACCAACCAACATGGCTCAATAATACAACTTTATTAAAACAAAACTATAACCATAAGCAAACCAACCAACACGGCTCAGTAATAGAACTTTATTAAAACAAAACTATAGCCATAAGCAAACCAATCAACATGGCTGAGTAACAGAACTTTATTAAAACAAAACAAATAAAATGGATAAGTGCTTTTGGGCGGAAGCCCTTCTTCAAATCTGATTAACCACAAAGCAAAAGCTTCTTTTAAAATACTCTGCAACCAATTGTATCTTTTCATCAGTCAGCAAAAGCTTTTGCTTTGTGGTTAATTAGATCTGAAGAAGGGCTTCTGCCTGAAAGGGCTTATTCATTTTGTTAAGTTCTGTTACTCAGCCGTGTTGGTTGGTTTGCTTATGGTTATATACATCAATGTTTTGAGTTTACTAAGCCGACCTTTAGTGACTTGTATTTTTGTTTTTGCTGGATGTATCATATTTACCTCTCATTTTTGACAATCCTACTTGGAATGGGCTATATCACTGTGCTAACTAACTAACTAACTTCATAAGTTGAATTATGGATGAGCAATGTTGACTTAGTCATTCACAAAAGAACAGAGCAAGATATCCCCCAGTCCTTAGTATCCTGGCTTAATCTCTGGATTCATTGATAACATGCAATTCTATTCCCTCCCTCAGAAGTAACCTAAGAGATGTAAAGTTACACATTATCTTTAAACTCCGTGTCTTGCATCACCCTGCATCTGGTTAGAACATTTAAATGTCTGCATATATTCCCTAAGTGGATATACCATACATAACAGGCAAATATAGTTTAATATTGACAATACAGCATTTAAATGTCCCAAATCATGCAACAGAATTAAACCTTTTCAAGCAGTAAAGTCACATATCAAAAGTATTTCACATCTGACACAAATATGTGGGGTATGAAGTCAAGTTGTTATAACTATTATGTTTTAGCACATCTGTTTTTTGGGTATGAAGTCACATTTTTGAATTACTACATGTTTAACACACTTGTGTCAGGTATGACATCACATACCTGAATTATTACACCTCTAGGAGGTCTGTTTATGTTAAGTATACATATCGTCTAAGTAATGCATGGTGTGCTGATAGATTCAGATTCATCTAGTCTGGTGTTTTGATAAAAAAAAATACCTTGCAGGTTGATGATTTTTATTCACAGTAGACAGTAGTAGATTTGAAAAGTTTAGTTGAAGTGATGTACCAAGGTGATCAGAACATCAAGAAGCACACACCATGCGATTGTTAACCTATGGTTGTGTGTTAATTTGTTTAGTGTTTTGTTATTTTTATACTGACAATTAGACAGGCTTTGATTGCTATTTATTCAGCCAGATATAGTATGATTGTTTAAGTCTGAGTACATCAAGGGACTGCTTTGTCAGATATTGCTTATGTGTAAATAAGTAAGTAGATAAATACAATTATTTAACCCTGGGATAGTAGTAGTAGTAGTAGTGTGTGTGTGTGTGCGCGTGTGTGTGTGTGTGTGTGTGTGCGTGCTTGTGTGTGTGTGCGTGTGTGCGTGTGTGTGTGTGTGTGTGTGTGTGTGTGTGTGTGTGTGTGTGCGTGCTTGTGTGTGTGTGCGTGTGTGTGTGTGTGTGTGTGTGTGTGTGTGTGTGTGTGTGTGTGTGTGTGTGTGCGTGTTTGTATAAATTAATAATGGATAGTGATAAAAGAGTGTGATAAAAAGATTTATCTGAAATAAAGAACATCATTTTTTATCATAAATCTCTGCATATCATCAGATATTTATTATCATTATGTGACATTACTGAAAATTTGGCATCAGTCTATACACAACATCAGTTACCTACCTCAGGCTCATTTACACAAATGAAAAAAAAATGAAGTCATCTACTGCACATTCAAAAATACACACTCTAACCACAAAGAAAGATCCCCAGGAGGCCCACGTCAGTCGCTGGCGAGGTTGCGACGTGAGGCAGGTCAGTAATATTCATGCATTAACTGTCATAGGAAATAAAGCTAAAAGTAGTAGTAAATTAATTGTCTGTATTAAACCTGTATTGTTCAAGGCAAGTACTGCATACACTAGAGAATATGGCAGGAGGAGTCTCACATCGTTTGTATTTCAATAAAAGTGTAATAGCCTGACAATAAAGGTCTAACTGCTGGACTGCATGTGTATACTCTGGTATCATATGGTAATGTAGATTCGCAATCATGTAATAGTACTGTTGTATTAAGCACTGTTACCCACACCGTGCACCATAAATTGAATGTGTAGGAATGCCTGTATATGATAGGTGTAATCCCCACAGGCCATTTAGTACAACTGAGAGACACATAGACAGTAAACAGGGAAAATGCAGACAACAAAACTCAAATAACACATGCAACTGAGATGTAAACTGTTGTTTTTTTTTAGCACACACAGTCATGGTTCGAATCCTGCCAGTGGTAGTACTCTGCATATAGAATCATACTCCACAACTGTACAGATATGTTCAGAATGTCCAGTAAAGTGGACCATATCTGTTGCCTATCAACCTGTCCCCCCTGGGGAATCAGTGGGATGATCCCAGACGTATAGGCAGCAAACAGGAAATACAACTGATTGACACACATTTTTGAGAACAAAGCTGGCACACTAGCAACTCCCCAATACATTATGAGACTAAGAAGCCATGCATGCCCCATCTACACCCCAACTTGTCAAGCTGTGGTCAGAGTGTGTGCAGTAATAGAGTGAGATGTATGTGCATAATAGTAATGTGGAATCTGGTACTGTGTGTGTGAACATTCAGGTAGTGCTAATAAACATTTCTCTCACAGGTCTGTCAGATGCCAACACTGTGCCCAGAAATGCAAAAATGATACCCAGTACTGGTACTGTTTACATTGGTATTGTATGGCAGTGCGACTGATGCAGTTGCGCTGAATAATGAGGTATTACACATTACTGTCACCCACACTGTCCTACAACATATAACTGTCTAGGAAATCTGTATAAGAGTGTTGTAATACAAGGTCAGAATGCAAAAGCACAGGGGATTAATTAGACAGAAAACAGATAGATATACAGCAATATCTATATAGTAGACACAACTGTGATGGACAGTCTATTTAAGTTGTAGCAGACACAGCCATGGTCTGAATCCTGGGAGTGGAAGTAGGCTGCATACAAAATCATACCCCACAACTGTACAGATGAGGCCAGAATGTCCAGTATATGGGCCCATATCTGCTGCCTGTCCCCCTGGTAAGTCTGTGGCATGATCCCTGATGTTTAGCCAGCAAACAGGGAATACAATTGATTGTAAAACATCTATGAAAACAAACCTGTCACTGTAGCAAGACCCAAAACTGTTAGGAGAGTAATAAGCCAAGTATGTCCTATCTACACCCCCATGTTGTCAAGCTGTGACCAGAGTGTGTACAGTAACAGAATGAGATGTATGTGCATAATACTAATGTGTAATCTGGAAGTTTGTGTGGCAACAGTCAGGTAGTGCTAACAAACATTGCTCCCACAGGTACTTCGGATACGAACATTGTGCTGAGAAATGCAGAAATACAGACTATTATAACCTGTACTGGCACTATTCACTCTGGTATTGTAGGGAATTGTGAGTGTTGCAGTTTCTCTGAATAATAGCGTATCACTGATCACTGTCACCCACACTGTGCTACATAATATAACTGTGTAGGAAAGCATGTATATGTGTGTGGTCAACACATGGCCAGAGTCTGTGCAGAAAGAGTTGGATAGCTATGTGCACAACATCAACCCAGAATCTGGGAGTATGTGTAGAAACAGTTAGCTAGTGTTAAAAAGAAGTTATGTCTTACCATAACGTTCCATCTGTGTTGTAGATCTTTATTCATTAATTACTATTAGGACTTCAATTCCTTCCTCGGAACTGATACGGCCGTTTCCAAGTTCGCGCCAGCCAAAAACTCTCAGCTAAGACCTACCCATAATGCCCCTCTCCTAGTAAATCCAGATCGGGTTTGGCCACCCCTATATAATAGACATAGTAATAGAAAAATAGTAGAAGGCTCTGTCTGAACAAATACCCTAACCAGGAGTTCCTAAATTCCACCAGGTGTCCAGGCAGGGGGAAGAAGAGTGGGAAGTAATGAATGAACAAAGATCTACAACACAGATGGAACGTTATGGTAAGACATAACTTCTTTATCTGATGTTGTAAATTTTTGTTCATTAATTACTATTAGGACCGAGTCCCAGCTACTTGAGTCCTGCGTGACCCTAAGGAAGAATATTCCTGAGCACCATAGAACCAAAAGATGCTCATCCCCTGGAGGCCAAATCCAATTTGTAGTGAGAGATAAAGGTGTGAGGTCTTGCCCAAGTGGCTGATGCGCAGATATCATCCATAGAGGCTCTGGAATGAAATGCTATAGAAGTAGCCATAGATCTGGTAGAATGAACCTTTATTCTGGAAGGTAATGATAGCTTATTCTGTTGGTAGATAAAGGTAATGACATTTCTAGGCTAGGGGGATAAAGTTACTTTGGAAACAGGTTTACCCAATCTGGGTCCTGCAAAGGACACAAACAATTGATCTGTTTTCCTGAAAGACTGAAAGATTTAGTCTTGTCCAAATAACAACGAAGCTGCCGATGCACATCAAGGGTGTGCAAAAGGTACTCCCCTCTGTTAGAATGCTGAGGGAAGAAAACTGGCAGATCAATAGCTTGCTTAATGGAAAATCCAGAAATGACCTTGGGCAAGAAAGAAGGGTCAGTACGAAGGGACACCCTATCCATGTGGAAGATCAAGTAAGGTCTCTTGACACTCAAAACCTGCAGCTCAGATACTCTTCTCGCTGAGGTAAGTGCTACTAGAAGTAAGGTTTTCCATGACAAAAATTTTAAATCACATGAATCAAAGGGCTCGAAAGGAGGCCCTGTGAGAGACTGAAGCACCAAAGTCAAGTCCCAGGGTTCTAAGAGAGGCTTTACCGGAGGTTTAACATGAAATACACCTTTCAAAAATGTCTTGCATAGGTGGTGTGACATAATCAAAGAATTATCAAGTCCATTATGAAAAGTGGCGATAGCTGCTAAATGTGCAGGAATCGTCGATGCTGAGGCTCCTGCATGTAAAAGAGTAGTCAGGTATTGCAGGATCTTTTGAATAGGCATAGAAAAGGGTCTAAGCTACGATCTTTGGCCCAAATAGAGAACCTAGTCCATTTACTAGAATAAACTTTCCTGGTGGAAGGTTTATGTGAAGTCAGAGGAGGAACCAGGCTGTGAGCTTGAGACTGTGGAGGTTTGGATGAATCAGTCCTTGAAGATGAGATAACAGGTCTTGGGAATGATCCAGGATCCACGGGCTGTGAATCAAATGAGGCCATAGAAACAGGAACCAGACTTGATGGGGCCAGTAGGTGGCAATGAGGATCACTTTGCTTCTCACTCTCTGAGCTTTCTGGAGAAATTTTGAAATGAGGGGAAACAGGGGAAAGGCATACAGAAGACCCTGGGGCTAATCATGCGTTAGATCGTCCCTCGGGGTTTCCCCCTGAGGGGGGATCAGGGCAAAGTAGCTTCTGCATTTGTAGTTTAGGGGGGAAGCAAACAGATCACAGCAAGGCTTGCCCCAGTATTGGAAGATCCCATCTGCTGTTACAGGGTTGAGGGACCACTTGTGAGGCATCAGAATGTTCCTGCTCAGATTGTCCTCAGTAAGGTTGGAACTCCCGGGAATGTGCGTTGCTATAAGAAAGTGGTTGGAAGCTATCACCCAGTGCCAAATCTTCATGGCTTCCCGACACAGGGGGTAAGACCTGGTTCTGCCTTGCTTGTTGATATACCAGATGACTAACGTTGTCTGACTGAATTGCAATGGTCCCAGAGGGTAGGGATGCATGGAACGCTTGCAACGCTAAAAGAACTACCCTCAGTTCCAGGACATTTATGTGCAAATTGGCCTCCAGGGAAGACCACGTGCCTTGGACCGTGTTTCCCTGGAAATGCCCCCCCCCACCCTAACAGGGAAACGTCCATGGTCACCGTGGCTGTGGGCTGGGGAAGGCAGAATGGTCGACACTAAAGATTCGTTTGTGGCTTCATCCACCATAGCATTTCTTCCTTGCAACAGTTTGTAAGATGTATCATGTGGTCAAGTTGGAGAGTTAGAAATGACCATTGTGTGGAAAAGAGCCACTGCAGGATTCTCATGTGCAGCCTCGCCAGTGGTACTAACGTAATGGCAGCCGCCATGGAGCCTAAGAGTTGCAGTACAAGACGTGCTAGTACATAGGTCTGAGGAAGAAAGTCTTGGATTTGGTGTCTTATTTTCAAAAGCCTGTGAGGGGGGAGAGAAGCTTGACAGGATGTTGTGTCAAAGACCGCTCCAATAAATTCCAGTGTCTTCTTTGGGGACATTTGAGATTTGTCCTTGTTGATTGTAATCCCCAAGCAGAGAGCGAGACCTTGAGTGTAAGAGAGGCTGCAGACAAGGAGATTCCTGGTCGGAGCGGTAAGGAGCCAATTGTCTAGATACGGAAACACCTGGAATCCTTGTAGTCAAAGATGAGCTACCACAACTGCCATACATTTGGTGAACACTCGGGGGGCTGTCGAGAGACCGAATGGCAGTGCCCTGAACTGGTAGTGATTGGCTCCCAGCCGGAAGCGGAGAAACCTCTGGGAGTGGTGATTCATCTATATGTGGTAGTATGCATCCTGGAGGTCTATAAAGAGCACATCCAGTTGTCACTCCCTAGGAAGGGAAGAATGGACTGTACCATGACCATCCAGAATTTTTGAGGTTTGATAAATTTGTTCAATAGGCTGAGATCCAGGATTGGTCTCCAGTCCCCTGTCTTTTATGGCACTAAAAAGAATCTCAAGTAAAATCCAGATCCTGCCTGGTGTGGTGGGACTGGTTGGATGACTCTTTTTCTTAGCAGCTTTTCTATTTCTAAGGCTGCTAATTCCCTCTGATTGGATGGTACATCGGGGATTCATTTGACGGGTCTGGGAATTAAATCAAATGGTATTTGGTAGCTCTGGATGTTATTCTCTGCACCCAAACATTGGTAGTAATAAGATGCCAGGCTGGTAGGTGCAGAGAAAAAATGACCCTCGACTGCTTCCAGAGGAAAGCAATCGGGCCGCTGCTCAGGAGCACTGGTAGGGTCTGCCAGAGAAAGAATCTCTAGCACCCTGGTTATGCAGACCTCCTCTATCCCAAAAGGGGCATCTTCCATATGAGTTGGTCCCTCTGCCCTGGGGGGGGATTGTTAACCACGAGTGTCATGAAAAGATCCTTGGGATTTCTTGAACCACATTTTCCTCCCTTCTGGTTCCTGGAGTAGGAACTCTGGGGGGTTGGAAAAGCGTATGCCCACAGCAGACAAGGTCTTTCCGTCTTTCTCACTACATGCAAGTGTGTTTCGTACTTTGGGTCCAAAAAGTGCAGATTCATCGACAGGTGCATTGACAAAGGAAGATTTAAAGGGGTCTGCAAAGTCACACAACCACATCCAAGCATTACGTCTCATGACAATGCCTGATGTGGCAGCTCGAGCTGCCCCCTCAGTGGTGTGAGATATCAAACACATCGAGGAGTTCAAGATGGATTCAAGGGTAGCTAGCTGTGAGACAAGAGTGTCACACACCTCATCAGGCAGTACCCCCACCAAAGAAGAAGACATTTCAGAAATTAGGTCTCTTTTGAGGTGAGTAAAGTGTGCCAGATAGTTCAGGGACCGAATGGTGAAGGTCGCTGAAGCATAGGTCCACTTCCCTAGTCTGCCCATGGTCCAGGACTCCCTGTTTGGATGATGGACAGTGGAACTATCTTCTGCCAGTTCTCTCTTGGTGGCCACTGCCATGACCATAGAATCAACTGTCAACTACTTGGACCAGTGGGGCTGGTCTTCAGGTGTAGATAAAATTTTGTCTGGCCTCCGGGGGACAGGTTCTACATTCTCTGGGGCCTTTCAGGCATGCTGCACAATGAGCTTAACAAGGTCATCTGCCGGTGGGGTCACCCAGGAAGTAGATGGCCAGGCACGGAAGGGCTGCAAGAACACTAATTCCTCAGAAGAAGGGTTAGAGTACTTACAGTCTCCCCGCTGCTTGAGGATTTTGAGAATGTCTCCGAATGAGACGTTGTCCCGTGGGAGACCGTGGGGACCCTTCCCCTCATCACAATCAGTGTCTTTGGTGATAGATTCCTTTGGGGAATCAAGGTGCTTCCTCTTGCACCGTTTCTTCCAGGGTAGCTCCCTGGTGGGATCTTCTGAGGACTCCGGAGAAAGGATTCCCTTCAAAGGGGAGGTCTTGCGACTCCTGTGCCCAGGGTCCCAAAATTGAGGGTTGGGAGAGGTGCATGCTGGGGGGGATTCTGATGCTGATGTCATTGGTGCTGACTGTGAGCCTGCGGAGTCAAGGGCCCTCTCCATCACCTGGACAGCAGACCCACCCGAGGAGGGATGGGAGCCTGGAACTGGGAAGGACAACCTTGGAACTGGGGTCACACTCTGCCCTGAGGAGCCCACCTCCAGGTGAGGAGCTCTGAGAGGACTGAAAGCCATTGGAGCCATGGATATAGATGGTGCCAGCGAGAAAATAGGCTTTGGGCTAGATACCAAGATACAGATGGTCCAAGTATTGCTCTGAGAGAGCATTGGCTCTACAGGAGCTGATGCAGCAAGGGTAGTCGGTGCCGACAGGGGAAAAACTGCTGTTGGAGCCGAGACAGTATGCACCAGAGTGGACATCAGTACTGAGATCTCTGTGATCTGGGTAGAGGCTAGAGGAGGATAAACAGGGGAAGATGTAGTAAAAGATTCCGAGCCAAGAGGGATGGAAGGTCTAGCTGGAATGGGCAATCCCCTAGCTGCCAGAAGCTGGTCCACAACCTGCACTAGATCTAATTCAGAAAAACTCCTAGTAGATCTAAAAGAGGCTGCTGAAGGAGAATCAGGTCTTCCTAGAAAGGGGCTAAACTTCTGCCCCAAAAAAGGGTCGTAAGTTGGAGAGTATCTTGTCCTTGGCAAATATTCGAGTTTTGGAAACGATGGAGCCTAAAAAGTTGTCGGCACAGTGGCCAGGGATGATGCCGAATCAGGTACATTCATAGAAGCCAATGTCAGATCCAAGGACAGCACTGAAGTCAATGGTGCCAAGGTTGGAACCGAAATGGGGTGAATATCATGGACGGCACCAAGGGAGAAGATACAGAGCCTGGTGCTGAAGAGGTCTGCGCCAAGGGCACCGGTGAAGCATGGAGCCAACTTGGTTCTGTAACTGACGGAGATGCAGGAACCGACTGACTCCATTTTTCCTTATGTTTTTTGGTCTTTGGAGGGGGTGAGACCTCTGACCCAGATAGATCCTCCGAAAAAGGTGTCTTGATTAAACCTTTTAAAATAAGCTTATTTTTATGTTCTGCTAGTGTACAATTACTAAAACTAGCACAAATGTCACAGTCAGCTTTAATATGATCCACACCCAAAGAGTAGACACAATGAGCATGTGTATCCGAGTTAGGCATCTTACGTCCACACTTGTCACACTGTTTAAACCCCAACTTAGCTTTATCTGACATAGTAAGGCAACAAGACTATCCTATAGAAAAAAACAAAATAAGGGAGAGAAAAAGGGGAGAGAGAATACCAACGATGGTATTTAAAAAATACCACAAGTGGTAAGGAACGGCCTGTCAAATGTAGGAGAGAGGGACAGTACCAATAATGGTAGAAATTAAACTACCAAGGTAAAGGGTAGGGAATAGAATTAGGTTATATGCGGCAGTGAGAAAGGGCTAAATTGGCTAAAAAATAAAAAATTTTAAAGAGAAACTATCTTAAAAATGACAATTTTCTGCTTAGCTTTAAGAGAGATGGCTAGCACGTCTGACTAGGAACACGGGAAACAAGATCTGGAGTAACTAGGAGAGGGGCATTATGGGTAGGTCTTAGCTGAGAGTTTTTGGCTGGCACGAGCTTGGAAATGGCCGTATCAGTTCCGAGGATGGAACCAAAGTCCTAATAGTAATTAATGAACAAAGATTTACAACATCAGATCAAACATTCCCTCCACAGGTATACCAGGTAAGAGATGTATACTGCAGGTAAAACCAGTTCATGTATAACGATGACGACAGCCATATCACAGTCCAAACTAAGGCTATAGGGTAGTGTAGTAAGACTTGTAAGGTACAGATAACAGCACTGACTAGGAGAATAATGTGGACTACAGGAATATACTAGTTGTTAATTGACATCTCCTCCCCCCACCATATCTCCAACAATAATCAACATACTCTCCCCAACTGGTATGTAATGACACCTATGTTCTGATAATGTCCAATTGTTTGATAAATATATTAATTGCTCCCATGCATGTGCTATAATGAAACATTCAAACATTGGTGGCATGGGGCCATCAATGTACTTGCATGCTGTTTTTATTACCACTGTGGTCCCATATATGCATGTGTTCTGCTTGCTATGCAACTGTTCCGTACCTGGTGTCTGGGTTAATGGGAATATCTATGCATGTTGTTATAGCTAACCCTGGAATGTGTTGACTATTACTAACCCACCTATGATGATGAAATCTAAACACTATAGCATGTTTGGGAAGGTCGGTCCCAGCGGGCCCACCTGTCCCACCTCAGCTGGCCGTGGCACCGGGCACCAGCATGTCTGGGGCCCAACCTGGGACCTCCCTGTCCGCTGGTCCTGCACTACCTTCGTGTTGATCTGCCTCAGGGGATGGGGTTCACACCCTCCGGGAGTGGGCTCAGACAGGAACCTGTCACCTGTCACCAGGTCAGGGTCATGGTGCGTAGAGAGCTCAACCAGCAGCTTGGTGATCTTCTACGCCAGCTCGAGGGCTGTGTGTCACAACTAGATTGTCAGTCTGGCTCTGCGATTCAGCCCTCAGCACAGCCACCATCAGGGCTGTGAAGGTGCAGTGGTGACTGCCCATGGGTGGGGACTTCAGTCCCACTGTTTCCACTAGGAGGCTCATGGGCTTATGATTTCTCAACACCCCTCCCCATCAAGGTGTTTACCCCCCACATGTGTCATATACCTCCCCTGTATGAGTCATATTTGTATTGTCTGTTAATGTACCCAACCCACCTCCCCAAATATACCTACTACCCCACCCCATCTCACTCTCACCTGAAAAAAAAAAGAGGGCCATCTGTTCCCAAAAAAAAAATCTTGCCCCATACATAGCTGTCCATTTCAACACGTGTCTACTGGACAGATGTAATCTGCTCTAATTGGCATCACAACTTATTATTGTTGTCCTCACCCCTCTCTGAGGGGTTTGAGTGTCCAAATCTACCTCCAAATAATTCAGTGTATATGCACAGCAGTTGCTGTAGTAGAAATGGGCAGCTATGGACCTTCCCCAGACCCTTCCTGCACATCTCTAGCTATTTCTCCTACTGTCTTACCCTATTTGTGCCCCTTTTTCACCACTGTCCTATCACCCCTTTTTCTTTATTTTAAAGAAATTAGCACGGGGTAAGCAAGAGTAAGCACTATTAAGCAGTAGTAAGCAGGTTTCAGCCTGTTTGCTCGGGGGTAAGCAATGCCTACACTGGTTAAGCAATTTAGAAGCTAACTATAAAAACTGTAACAGGAAGTTAGCAGTGCTTACGTCTGCACAAACCCACACAAACTCGCTTACAACTGCTCAAAAGTGCCTTAATCACTCTGTATCCAACTGCCCTTGTTCTGCCCAGAAACAAAATAAACAGCCTTTGCAAGGCTCGAGCCCAGGATCCTGCACACCATAACCAAAGTGATTTACCACTAAACCATGTAAGATATACATAACCCTGATGTTTTCACAAACATATCATCCAGCCCAGTCATTCAACAGTACAGGAAATGTATTTCAACATGTAGATGTGTGTGTGTGTGTGTGTGTGTGTGTGTGTGTGTGTGTGTGTGTGTGTGTGTGTGTGTGTGTGTGTATATATATATATATATATATATATATATATATATATATATAAACATATATACATACAAATGCCTACATCTAGAGATATATATGTCTACATTTATATGTCTAAATATATACAGCAAGTTATATATATGTAAGCAGATATATATATCTATGTAGGTAAATATGGACATAGTTATATTTATGTAAGCAGATATAAATATCTATATAGGTATATACGGACATACATCTGTAGATAACAATGGTACAGTAACAAAAACAAATATGTCCACATGCACCGTTAATGGGGTTGAGAGGCCCCAAACAATATATGTCTTGTACGAATAGGTATACCCCCCAGCCAAACACTCCGCTCTGCAATACACTACCAAGTGTTGCAGATCCCATAACCAGGACCTGACACGACATGGGCATCCCTAGGATACATATATGCAGATACAGATATATATATATATATATATATATATATATATGTATATATATATGTAACTACACATACACACGCAGAGATATGTATAGTAAGATACATATGTAGTAGGTGCACACAATATGGAACAGCCACTATTCCTACAGTTACCACCTTACCAACTGGAGACTGTATGAGCCACCCATACAAATGACAATGATTACCTGCAACTTACACCCACAGAGAAATCAAAGGATATAACACCACACACAGGTTTGCATAAATGGGAAAGCTCTATTTGTGTACTATTACAGTTGTATATTCCATGTGGTATAGCTGTTTAGACACGGACATCCACATAAACTGAGTAATGCAACTGTGAAACAGTTATACTAATACAGTAGTCTGGAGAAGTTAACAAATGTTGCTGTCCAGGCCAAGGCCATCAAGTAGTACAATAGTAAAGACAGAGTGGGCCACAGGATACCAAACAATTAACAGTAAGTAATGCAGATGTATAGTTCAGCAGCCTCTAGCTACACCCTGTAGACAATCCCTAGGGGGTAAAGACCTCAGCTGACACAATGGGATGTAACTGTTACATAACAAGGCACAACTGACACCATCACAAGCACACTGACAAACAGAACAGTCTGTATGGCAGGTGACAGTAGGCCTGCATTTAACCAAGGTGGATTGTATGGCAATGTACATCCATATACCTTAAGGCAACTCACCCCTGATGGTCTTCAGGACTTTGAGCTTTCAGGATTCTGTAGCGCTCCCATATACATATATGTATATATAGATATCTGTATATATAGATATACGTATATGTATATATAGATATATGTATATATAGCTATATATGTATGCACATCCTATGTGTACATATATGCCTAGTTATGTTGGTATATATGTAGATA
The DNA here is from genome assembly GCF_019279795.1 of Protopterus annectens. Taxonomy (NCBI): domain Eukaryota; kingdom Metazoa; phylum Chordata; order Ceratodontiformes; family Protopteridae; genus Protopterus; species Protopterus annectens. The sequence continues at coordinate 1,276,142,623 of NC_056746.1, read as the reverse complement.
TCAATAACTATATATGCATGTATATCTATTCTGATATACCTACTACTGTCAATATATATGTAGATATCCATACGTATATGTGCATATGTATCTCTGTCTGCATATGTTTAGACATATATTGCTCAGTATATGTATATATCTGGGTGTTTATTTGTATAGCTATGTACATATACATATCCATCTATGTATGTCGATATGTATATGTGTATGTCTATATAGATATCTGGATAATCATATGCACATATATCCTCACCATATGTCCTGAACATGGAGTGTATCCCTAATTCAGACCCTATAGTCCCAACTTTGTAGTGCAAGGGGATGTCAGGTGTGTATAGCAGGTATATTTGTAGACTATTGCTACTGTAATAAGGATTGTCTTCACAGACATGGTGTGTGGGAGGTCACATCTGCTTTTAACATGTGCGCCATTGGCTACTGACAGACATCCGAAGGACATCATAGTACAGTACCACTGCTAGCACGTAATGCTCCTGTGGACTACAGCAGGGATAATGGCCAATATATGTGGACAGTCTGACACACTCTGGACAGTGCAGAGGTATACACATAAACCCTTAGTGCAAGACATGTGGACCAATCCTGACAATGTGGATGCTAACAGCCATGTAGAGGGGTATAACACATAACTACTGGTATACATGTGCCCCCATAGGTTATGCATTCACACATCCTTGCATGCCCTGCTACATACTAACTGCTGGCACAGAGGTGCCATGGCCACATACTACTCACTAGATATTGACATACATCTCTACAGCATCCCACTGCTCTGTCTGTCATACATGACTGTTATGGTGGCCCGGCGGCAGTACATCTGGCAAGTATCTGGACATTACATCTCACTGGGTAAGTACACTAAGCTGCTAGGCATGTAACAAAGCACTGTGCAGGCTACAGGCAGACCAGCTCAACATTGGCCTACATTTCCTATGGGGGAATGCACATGTACCTGCATATATATATTGCAGGCTCTACAGGCATGCCATAGCACAGAGTAACACACACCTGTGTCAAAGTGCATAACCACAACCAATGTGAACACAGCCACATATGGTATGCTAGCGTATTATTTCAGTATATGGACTATCTTGTTCAACACAAACTTCATATGTGCCACTCACACACTAACCCTACATATACTGGGCCGCTGCACAATGTGCTCTGATGCCTGTCTGTGGTATGGGACATGTGCATGTATGGCACTACAAATGTGTCAGCCGATAGCGTAATGTCAAAGGAAAAAACGTCAAAGACCAATACACGTAAGGTTCAGTTAAGGCACTTTAATTTACTTGCAGCAAGGAGACAAAAACATGCAAATACAAGGATTTGTCTAACTACTAACAGGAAGTATGTTCATTCTTATACTATTTTACAAGACATGGCCTTCAAAGCTGACGTAATCAAACACAACTTTTAGCATTGTTCTACAGCAGATGTTACTTCAGATTTTCTGCTGACATGACTAGATTTGTGAGAAACTTTTCAGAAAAACAACTTGGCCTTGGTGACTATTAATCCGTTTACAAGCATCTATTGTACAGTGTTACTTTTCAAGGTACTTTTCTAATACAGATACAAGCAAATGCTGATTGCAGTTCATATTTTCAAGCAGGTTTTGTACTAATTATCTGTAACTTCTACAGCTGTGTATTTTCTCATGGCACAGCGGAACTTCTTGTCTAAGTTTCATACAAGTAGTATTGTTCTATTCATTATTTTCCTAACGCAAGCAGAAATCACCTGCTTCTCAATAAATTTCCAAGGCACAAGCAAGATTTTAGCTAACAGTACAAGGTCAAAAAGCAACTGCAGTTTGTACAGATTTATGCAGTATGAAATAGAATAAATGTGTTAACCCTTTTCAAGCTCTAAATGCACTAAGCATATTGCTAATACAAACATTAGTACATATTTTTCTAACAGGTAACATACAGTGGAGCAGCATGTAACATCAGATGGAAAAGGACCAAGAACAATGACATCTACCACAGTTTGTAAACAGGACAAGGTACATATTAACAATACACACACTGCTGACAATCACCACAAGTACATATACCTCAGTACTGTGCACACAACCACAGAATGTCCAGGTTATGTCTTCAACTATAACCCCAACTATAATGTGTAGCAGTGTGATATCTCACTGGCTTGTTATCAGATATGATGTCACTAATTATGGTGTAAAGCACATATGCACTCCTTACTGCATGACATATGTACAAAGGTTGACAGGGTTGTGGCTGGAGGCACATACACAGGGCCAATATTGACATGTTGCTGTGATAACCACATACATTTACTGTTGTAGCTCGGTTTGTTGCAACATATGTCCTATGAGGGATATGAAGTCAGCAACTCTCGTGGCTGTCACCATCTACAGACTGCAATCCTCACACTACCTTCTACAGTTCACAGATAGGTGCTCTGTGGGTAACACATGAAACAAAATGCACCACACACTGGCCAGTCTGCAGATGACCCTACAGATGGGTGTTTCCTCATAAACATAGCACTGACATGCATGTATGAAAACATGTAGGACAGCCATATCCACACACACCCTGTTAAACCAACATTACTCCAAATGCAGTATAGCAGCACTTACAGTCTGTAGTCAGGTCAGGCACATCCCCCTCCTATGTGTTGGCCTGTTTCCACAGTGTATGTTGTTAGAGGTAAATCCGCAATCCAACTGATATGCTGTTTGCCAAAAAACAGATCGAGTTCCTGCTTACAGTGAATGAACGGCCCAATACCAACATAATATTCTTAGATATTGGTGTGTGTTTCCATGCAACTGGCTATGGGAATGTTACCACAGCTGTTCCACATGCAATCAGCTAGAGGAGGGCTGCAATTCATGGAGAGGCCATCAGCTGATCCTGAGCATCACTTAAAATACACATGTTGCTCCCTAAGCAATGCAGGTGTAAGTCTCCACACCCACCAGAGAGGGAGTTAGAGAGGCAGACAGAGGCATAGAAAAGCCAGGGAGGAGTGGGACAGTAAAACTTAAGCATGTTTGTGTCGCACACCTACCAGTACAGGGTATCAAACCCCTGACTACTATGTAGTGCTATCACATGTCCATGCAGTTAGTGGATGCGCCACATAGGTTACATGTTGGGGAGCCCTCAGAACGCATATGTGATGGTGAGTGACATTTGCAACAGGCATATGGTAGCTATGTGGTAGTGTAGTACACATGCCTGTCCGCATGAACAGGTGTCAGCATTAAGACAGCCACACTCTCACAGGGATGCACACACATTGACACACTTGGCAAGGCCAGGAATACAACTCATCACTAGTGGGATTGCCACAACACAGTACTGTGCAGGTATCACATGCACCACAGGGGTCATACAGAGGTTATATGTGCAAAGGGTATGTGGAGATGTCTGACATCAGACAACATGCTTCAGTATGGTAGTGGGGGTTGTAGTGATTGTGAATGTGGTCATACGCATCATACACCACACACACAGACACGGGTGCCAGTACTGACATTATTGGGTGCACTGCTTCATGGGTTTGTTGTGGTTGACGGTGCAAGACAGCTATACAAGGCTAGGTGATGGGTATACTTTGGCATCAGGCCACATGATAATGGTCTGCAATGTGGCTCAGGGGTGTAGTGTCTGGAGTTGCCCACACAGGTGGGTATTGTATTGACCATCCAGTCACCTGGGTGACTATTGCATGTGGTCAATGTTGTGCATTGCTTGCCATGTATGTGTTTCTTAGTCCATGATATGGACAATGTCTGAGATGTGCACACCTCCCACATGCACGTACAGTGACATGTGGAACTGTACCTCGGTTGTCTGGCCCATGTTGTGTACACAGAGTGTTATCATCAGATGTGCCAGTCCTGACCTCATGTGGTGGGAACTGTTAATGGACAGCAGGATGACCCTGCACCTACATTGATAGCATGATACCAGTATTCCCTGGTGACAGTGGTATCTGTCCATACAGGGCTTGTGTTTCAGGAATAGTATGTCCTTTGTGGGTCACATTTGATGGCACCACAGGTGTTGCAGGTGTCCAATGGGGAACATGGGGGAGGTGCACTGTCGGCATGTACATGCCTATTGGACTGGTGGACAGGGTGCCATGCCCATCAGAGATGTATTTCTAGGTGGATGACATCAGCAGCCTTACCAAAGTAGAGCATTTGAATTGGGAGTGGAACTACCCTAAAAAGCATTGCTTTCTACACAGAGAGAGACAGACAGACACACAGGCACACACACGCTTGCCAAGTCTGGGATTAGAACTCCTACCGAACTATTTTATCACACTAAAGTGGTACGCAGTTGTGAGATGCAATACTGAAATTACTGGGCTACAACCTTCCCAGAGATGTATTTCTAGGTGGATGACATCAGCAACCTTACCAAAGTAGAGCATTTGAATTGTAGGGAGTGTGACTACCCTAAAAAGCATTGCTCTCTACACAGACACACACACACACACACACACACACACACACACACACACACACACACACACACACACACACACACACACACACACAGTTGCCATGTCTGGGATTGGAATTCCTACCTAACTAGTTTAACACACTACAGCAGTACGCAGTTATAGGATGGGCCACAGAGATTACTGGGCTACAACTCTCCCAAAGGTGTATTTCACAGTGGATGACCTCAGCAGGCTTGTCATACTAGGGCTATGGAGAGGGCAGTTTGTGTGTATGGGCCGGGCCATAACCCATTCATCTAGAGGTTGACACACCACATGCGGGCACACACAGGGTCATATTTCACAGGTACATGTATACAGCTGCTAGATGACTACTTCCTTGTACAGTCATATTGCAGAGCTAGCACTTGCACCACATAGTCTGTAATGCTGACAGATACCAGTGGCTAGTATCTACAGTGAGTGACATCTGAACTTCATGTGGTTGTGGCCCTTTGGCTGTGTGCTGGGTGGGACAGGCCTGGATGGCTCATTGCCACAGCCACCCTCTTCCACATATCTATGTATGTCTACCTTTGGCTTATTATAGTGTGTTGTCCTTAGATATATGTCTGTATTCCTATCCAGTGTGTGTGTGTGCAAAGCATGAGTGGTGCATACTGAGGAGTGTCTGCACTAACATCTGTGACTGCCAGATATGTCTGGTTCACTGGTGTTTGCAGACATGGCCTTCATTTTTTAAGTGTGTGAGTATGCCCAATATGAACTTTCAGTATGTTGTTGACTGACATTGCCTTCATTTCTCTGTGTGTGTGAGCATGCCCAGTATGCCCGTCTGTATTGAATGTGTGGATCGAGTCCAGGTAGTTTGTACTGCAGTGCAGACCTTTGTGTTGTACACCTACAGGTAGCATACTGTTTCTGCGGGGTATCCGTCGATCATTTGGCATTGACTGTTACTACATTTCTACATGAGATGGGGACACACCTGACTATTTCTAGATTTCTACACAGGATTGGGGGGGCACACCTGACTGTTACTACTTTTCTACATAGGATGGGGGGGCACACCTGACTATTTCTACATTTCTGCACAGGATATGGGGGGTGCACACCTGACTTAATGCATTTCTACGTAGGATGGGGGGGCACACCTGACTATTTCTGCATTTCTACACAGTATTGGGTGGGGCACACCTGACTGTTACTACATTTCTACGTAAGATGGGGTGGCACACCTGACTATTTCTACATTTCTACACAGGATGGGGGGGGCACACCTGACTGTTACTGCATTTCTACGTAGGATGAGGGGGCACACCTGACTATTTCTACATGTCTACACAGGATTGGGGGGGTGCACACCTGATTGTTATTACATTACTATGTAGGATGGGTAGGGGCACACCTGACACTTGTACACATTTGCTATGACTGCACTGGTATGTCAGGTACTCCATTCCATTCTGTATTCTAAGCTATCATGCTGACTAGAGGCATACCAGTGCACTACAGATCTTAGCTTTGATTTACCTACATATTAGTTTCTGACTTCCTAATCTTCAGAACTAACATCCCACAGTCCAACCTGCTGTGGTCTGTCTGTGTAGGCCTGGGGGGGGGGGTTACCCATTGGCATCATTCAGAGCCCATAGCACAGCCTTTGTTTGTGTTTGTCTACACCTGTCCTGCTGGCTGTGACTGTTGTTGGGTATGTGAACCCCCCCTGACTGGCATGTGTGAGTCACTTACCTTGTGGGTTTGCCAGTATTGAGGGTGGTGTTGCAGGGCTGCCTATGTCGGATGCACATAGTACACTCCCTACACATGGTTGAGCACAGGTAGTGTCATGTTTGATATCCCTTTTACTGTATGTGAGAGTCAGAGAGAGGTGTTATTCCCTGGGTCCCTCTTGTGTTAGTGTATGTGCTATGCATTGCCTCTTTGCCAAGGCCAGGGCATACTGGGCACGCCTCCTTCTGCCTACTGGGGCAGGTTCAGGTTGTTCTTCCTCCAAGTCACTCTGTGCCTGTGCAGGCCTTGGCAATGGTTGGGGGCTGTGTGGCCCTGCCCTGTGCTGTTCCTGCTGCAGCTGTTTCTGCAGGATCATATTGTGTAGCATGGCACATACGATGACAATTTGGGTACATGTTGCTGGTGAATACTGCAAGGCTCCACTGGATGTGTCCAGGCACTGGAACCGTGACTTGAGCATCCCAAACACATGTTCTACTATAATTCTGGTCTGTGCGTGTGCCTCATTATGGAGTTCTTGTTCAGGTGTGTGTGCATTTCTGATGGGTGTCATCAGCCACGGCTCCAGTGCGTATCCAGCATCCCCCCACTAGGTGACCATGAGGGATGTCCCCATTGGCGAATCTCTGATACAGCTGTATCAGATGCCAGATGTGGGAATCATGATAACTTCCAGGGCAGCCAGCACACACATTCATTATTATCGCACACGACCTGGCAGTTGATTGAGAGGAAGCCCTTGCGGTTGATGTAGACCCTACCCCGCTCACCGGGTGGTTCTTTGATGCATATGTGCGTGCAGTCTATAGTACCCACTACCTCAGGGTATTCTGCTATTTGGTGGAACAGTTGCATATTGCTGGCCAATGCCTCACGGGTGATGGGGAAATATACATGCTCACCAACATGTGCTGACATCAGGGACGTCGGGAGGCATATGCACTGTACTGATTTCAGTACAACTTCTTAGAAGAGGGGGTAGCATTTAAAAAAAAAACGCATTACAAAAAAAAAAAAAACGTACGTATTTTTAAAGGTTGTTGGCTCCTTTAAGGGGGATATGAGCCAGTCGGAAGTGAGCTCACATCATGTCCGGCCAGCCGCGAGCGGGAAAGAAGACAATCACAAATGGATTATTTATCACGAGCGAGAAATGTGAAGATGGAAGGCAATTGAGTGTCACGAACAGATTATCAGGTAAGGGGTAGGGCAGACAGCTATCCCAGAAAGGTACACTGATTCTAGGTGGCAGACTCAGTGATACAAAATATAGACATATAGATGCACGCATACCTACACATATGCATTCACACAGGCAAAGATGCATAAACAGATTTATTATTCTATGGACAGATTGCACCAAGCATCTATTTTTGTTATGATACTACTTTTAATTATGTGAAATTTGGGTACCCTTTCAACAGAAATGAAAAAGTACCATGGAATGATAAGCATGAGATGAAATGAATGCATGTCAGAGAAATCAGTAACAAAGAAGGAGGCTTAGGGTGTCGTGGGTTGTAAGCTGATTTTTCTAATTTGAAATTCTGTCTGTCTCTCTCTCTCTTTGACATAATGATCCGCCAAAACTAGTTGACATAAGACAACTTTCAGAACAAAATATAGGACATGATGTTCTTTTGGGGGCTAAAGCCCCATATTTTTCTTTCTGTCAGCTCAGTCTCCATTCACCCTCTAAAATCTCAGATTTAGGAATCTTAGGTCAAAAAAGATCATTATTCCCGATTGCATTTACTCTGAGTACTGTGATAGCACAAAGAGATGCACATGCACACACACACACACACACACACACACACACACACACACACACACACACACACACACACACACACACCCTCAAACACAGACACACACATCACACAAAGGAAGAATATTATTTTCCATTCTTAATGAAAGGCATCTTTTTATGAAAATACTGCTTTTTTGTTTACTTTGCCTCTGTTACATGTCAATAATCAGGCCCTTCCAAGCCAATCGGCCTACTTGTTTTCCATTAGTGGTGTTTGGCCTAACCAGGAGGGGGCATCATTCAGAAAGCCTTCAAGGTTGTTTCATGACTTTTTTTCCTCCAAAGCACAAGTAGGAGGTGCACAATTGGCTGACTGTGAATAGTACCCCCTCTTCACCGAGGGGAATTTCTTTCAAGCAGCTCTGTCCCTGCTGAAGCATCAGACTGTATGTGTGAGAGCATGTGTGCATAATGTTCCCCGCCCCCTACTCTATGAGAGTTGAGCAGGCCATGCCCTTTCCATTCTTGCCTATCTCCTGCGATGTTGGGGCCGCTAATTAAACCCTGGTCACCTGGGTCACAGTCCGGACTGAGATGACTGTTTCTAACAAATTTCCTTTCTCAAAGTGCCAATCAGAGGTGGACTAAAGGGATGGCCAGCAGAGTGAAATGAAAGGATCACTGGAATCAGGAACAGAAAACTAATTTTTTATTAGTTTTGACATTCTTTGCAACACCGATGTCACTGAAGCAATGTAGGCAGGTTTTATAATTTGTTTAAATCATTGTAATCCCGATAGCCTTGTAGGGTGGTACCATACAAGGCTGGTACCATATCGAAGAGTGAAAGTCCCTAAAATGAGAAAAAGCATGTTTCCTATATAAGTGATGAATCCACGTTTTATAAACTGGCGGGTCATGCAGCTCATACTTAAGAATTTTGTTTCTGCACTAATTGAATTCATGCTTGCCTTTATGTCAGATTCATTACCTGGGACTATAAACAGCCATTAGGAACAAAGCAGTAACTGATGAGAATGAATCACAGGTGCATTTAGTATTTCCTATAAACATAAAAGCACAACTGAAACATATTAAAAAAGGTTTTTAAAAGATTCTAACAGACAATGATGTTCCTTAACCACTGTGAATTATATGATCTACTTTAGACATCCTTATTTTCTTTTTTAAAAGCTTTATATCAAAGCAGAAGGACAAACGTATGTGTCTCTTGTCATGAGAGCCAATGACATCACATCCAAGCCAGTGTCTTAAGGAAAGTGAGGTGTACGATTTACATAATATGCAATTATATTAATTTTATGTTTATTTCCATAATGAATGTTGCTAAATTTTGTAACGATAACTAGAGGGGTAGTGTGTGTGTGTGTAAATGCCCCCACGGAATACACCTGCTGGCTACAGGTGTGTGTGAAAATGCCCCCACAGAATACACCTGCTGGCTAATGTTCAGGCTCAAACCCTGTACCTTTGCTTCAGAGTAAGAAGAGCCTAAAGTCCTTAACCACCACCATTTCTGAACTTTGTTCAGATTTGTTTTTCTAATGGTTGTTAGCTCTGGTGAGAAGTGAGAAGTGAGAACTGAAGTTGTATTTCCCCATTATTGTTTTTGTTGTGTGTCCAGGTTTTTTGTGCTAAGGTGTGAAGTGAGAACTGTATTTGTATTCCCTCATTATTGGCTTTGTTTATCCAGTTTTTTTGTGCTAAGAGGTTGATAGCTATCTAAATGATAGCCATTAAGTTTGTCTTCCTGTTTTTAAAGCTGCTGATTTAGCATAGTGGTATGTTGCACTGACTGTAATGCATATGGTTCTGGGTTCAAGACATGCATGGTGATAACACAGCATTTTATTCTAGCAGCTTTCCAAAATTATACAAGCAATGTTTAAAATGTGTCCCTGGTTTTTGGGCTTTTGTCCCCCCCCCCAATAAATGTTGGCTTTCTCCAGATTTCTTGGGCTGCAAAGTTCAGAGATACAGCTGAGTGTTGACATTTTACAAGGAGCTGAGAGCTGCAGGGGAACTAAAGTTTAGTGCTGCTTATGCTGAGTCTGCTTGTACTGTTAATAGTACAACAGGTAGTGTACTTGCTTTTGATGCAGAAGGCTGTGGGTTCTTCTCCCACAGTAGATAGATGCATTGCTGATACTGTACTGTGTTGTAAAGGGGGGTGGATGCTGTAGTCCATTTTGGCGAAGATATCTAGTAGTAACTATGAACCTGTTATCAGTTTGCCATCCATTCCCTATTGCAATATTACTAGCGTATCATTGTTTTTAATGCAACATAGGCAATTTATTCCTCAAGGGCAACAGGCACTTTATTTGTAGATGAAACCATGAAATATAAAGTTGTTTGCCTGCAGCAGCCTATTCATTAGTTACAGATTTCTTTAATGTGGAATTATGTAGATGGCTTTTACTAGTTCAGAGATTGTGCATATTTACTGATACTGGTGGACTGTAGAAGTTTGAGTAGACTTTTATGATGGAAATGTTATGAATTGAGCTGTTTTGCCATTATTGGTGCATGCATTTTGTTTCATTGTTTACTGGAAAAATGTTCAAACCAATAAATTTAAAACACTCTAACAACTATACTGTATTGTACAAGGAATATAATTTAATACAGTCAGGAAGGTGTATCAAAGAGCACGTGTATGTTTCATGTGCAAGGGGCCTATGATTTGAAAACAGCCCAAAGTTAATCTTTATCTGCCACTGGCAAAATGTATTTTCTTTGAATGTGGGTTTCAGTGCTGTTTCAATGAATGTGAGTTTCAAGGGCAGAGAAGTTTTAATGCTAAGTCTAGTTTCATTGTTAGACTACATTGCTTTGTTTAGCAGATATTTATTGGTGTTCGTGCTGTAAAATGCAAAATAAAACTTTTCTGGCAAATCATTTAGGAATGAAGTCACTAAATAATGACCAACGTTAAGTTTCAGACGTCACAATCTTCAGAAAAATGCATGCTAAAGCAAGACCTGTTATTCTATCAACTGTCTTATGTTTATACAAGATCATTTTTTAGTACTGTTTGTATGTTCCCCCAATATATTGGGCCTTGTCCAGATTTCCTGCATTAAGAGGTTGAGAGGTATGTGCAAATAAATCGCTTTATAGAATTAGGAATATCCAAACCTCTCAACTGTCCCCAATTTTGGCTCAAAATGTTGCTCTTCCCCTAATCTCTCCGCAAAATAGCAATTTTGGAAGAAAACATGGAGGGTTTATAATTATAAATAACTGTAATGATCAGAGTTATACATTACTTTTATTTCAGAAATGCATGTAGATTCTCTAATTTTGTCAGCTGCTCAAATTAACAGTGCTTATATTAAAATGGTGTCCCTTCTTTGACAGGTTCCCAGCTGTGTTGTGTGGCAATTTTATATTTTTGCATCACATTTTCGGTCCGTTTTTCATAAAATTGCGGTTTTCTGGCAAATTAGTGGCAAATCATTAAAGACTGTAGTTAGAAAATAATGGCAGACATTTGAGTTTCAGATTTCATACCCTTCAGAAAATCCATACTAATGCAAGACCTACTACTATTCTATTATCTTTCTAAGTTTATAAGAGCAATATTTTAAAAAAATGTCCTTATTTTTAGGCCTTTGCCTCATTTTTATTTATGGGTTTGTTGCTCTAAGAGGTTGAGAGGTGTGTGTGTGTGTGTGTGTGTGTGTGTGTGTGTGTGTGTGTGTGTGTGTGTGTGTGTGTGTGTATGGTAGGTAGGTAGCATACCTCTCAACTGTCCATATTTTGCAGAATTTCCAGATTTTTGCCCCATATTTTTTTGTCTGTTCCTCATAAATTTTGTGATTTTCTAGAAAATCATTGAAGGCTGAAGTTGCTAAATAATGACAGATTTTTGAGTTTCAGACTTCTCGTCCTTTAGAAAAATTCATACTAGCACAAATCCTGTTATTTTAGCAACTTTCTCATACAAGCACAAATCCTGTTATTCTAGCAACTTTCTCATACTAGCACAAATCCTGTTATTCTAGCAACTTTCTAAGTTCACGAGAGCATTATTTAATATCTGTCCCTGTTTATTTTAGGCTTTGTCCATATTTCTTGCCCTAAGAGATATGTAGGGGTGTGTGTGTGAATGAAACACCCTAGTTAGGGGTAGCAGGTAGTTAGTAATTTACTCAAGCTCAAAACCTGTACCTTAGTTACAGAAAACAAAATCATGAATCGTCTACCCCAACTACCTTGCTATTTCTTGCCCTAAGAGGTATGTAGGGGTGTGTGTGTGAATGAAACACCCTAGTTAGGGGTAGCAGGTAGTTAGTAATTTACTCAATCTCAAAACCTGTACCTTAGTTACAGAAAACAAAATCATGAATCGTCTACCCCAACTACCTTGCTGCATTTTTCAAAGAACTGACTTTCAGCTTCATTTTCAAGTCAAGGAACCGAGTTTGAGTGAATCTATATTGCATTACTGAAGAGGCATTACAGCAAAATGCCTCTTCATCAACACTAAAGGCGCGAACCGTGAATTACGAGAATGGCCGTAGCTTGGCTGGGGAGGGGGGTAGCAGTTTGAGAGCTGTGAGTACAAATTTGAAAATCCTAGCTACACCCCTGGCTGACATGGCATCCAGGAACTGGTGAAGTACCGTGGATGCTGATGCCTGTGAGATCCCCATCATATCCCCAGTTGGCCTTTGGAAGGTACCTGTAGCTAGTATTCTTAGACCTACACATACCTTGGTATCCACTGGTATGGGTTCCCCTCTGTTAGTTCTGTGTATCAGGCATGGCCAGCACAGCTCAACAATTTGCTGTAGGAGGTCCCTGTCCATCCTATAGCGCTCCACTATCTCCAGCTCATGTAGCCCCTGGTAGGTTACCCTGGGTCTGTACACTCTTCTCCATCTCCTCACTGTGGGTTGGTTGACAGCATTCACATCCTCACCACCCTCAGCCTCTTCCACAAGTTGTTGTATGATAGCTATTGCAGCCCCTATCATTTTGTTGTTTTGATTGTTAAACTTTCCCCACTTCTATACACCGGTGGTGTACAGTGTGGGAAAAAACAGAGGGGAAGGTCTTTGCATAGTTTATAGTAGTGTGCTGGCCTGGGCTGCTGCCTGTGTAATTGGCTGATTCGGATGCATTTCACCTGCCAGCTATGCTGGTTCTCCTTGATTACCTTCCTACTGCTGTTTTCCCTTCCCTTTGCCTTCCTATTTAAGCCGAGGAGTGCACTGCACAAACACAGTGCTCAAATGTGCACAGATCTGCTATTTCCTGGTTTAACTTTTTTTTTAAAACCTTTAAAACCTGGTGTGCGGTGCACACACCCACTTAGGCAATGTAAAGAGTGCTAGGCAAAGTCAGACACACACCCTTGTTTAGCTGTGCTTAGCTAGAAGCAAACCTGAGTCACAGGGCTCCAGTCCACTACACTATGCCTGACACACTCACACATGATGTCAGCTAACTCCTAGGCTTGCACCAAGCTATTCCTACTCTTACACTGTTGCGAGCTGACTAGCATGCTGGGGAAAACTGGGATTCACTATCATTCCCCTCATTTGCATAGGATTGCCTACTAATGCATAATTACATGTCTCACACTGAGGACTAGTGCAGGAGTGCTCGTGCACGCCCCTGCAGGCTGTTCTTGAATCACATGGCAGACATATTGCATGCTAGAGCTCCTGCACTAATCCTGCACACCGTGCAAGGCATGCAGAATCTGGGGGTATGTCTAAATAAAGAAATATCTCAGAAAGAGAATTAGCCAATATTAGAATGAAAAAAGAAAACTGAGTCAATAAAAACTAAAACAAAATGTGATACATAACTGCACAAACAAAAAATGACATTTGTTGAAGGTGAGAAAGGGTATTGTTTGCCCTATATTTGAAGTGTGAACTAGCTTAGGTATAGTGTAAGATGGATTTTGTTAGGAAATGGGTAGATCCATGAGATACCAGAAAAAGGACAGGATTATAACTGACATCAAGAAGATGAAGATCATTTGTTATAATTCTACAAAAGCTACTTCTTAATACACCAGCAGTCATATTAACTTTTTCACACAGCAGTACTTTATTGGAGGGCTTTGGCAATATGTTTGCCATTTTCTAGGAGGATTCCCTTTGGGCCTAGGATGTTGACATTTACTGATATGATATTTCTATTATCGATTTGTCTTCCAAAGATTAAGAATAATAGTAGGGCATGGCAGACATACAGCAGACTTAAAATTGACAGTTTTATCACATTAATCTATGGGGCTGACTGCAAGGTTTTTGGTACACTGATTTCATGATTCCGGTGTGAATGAGAGCAAAACTGAAGAACCTCTCAAATACGATATGTGAAATAATTATTTAAACTGTTAAGATGCGCACATCATCTAGATGGCATACGACCCAAGGCCAAGTGCCTTAAGCTTTATTTGAGATTTATTTGTATATCTTAAGACATGAAACATATGGCCAAAACCATACAGGAACTAAGGAGGTACACTTTTAACAAGAAGTGAGATATAGGTTGTATGGCCTTACATTACATGCCACCATTACAGGTAGAACCTGTGCCTCACTCCAGACATTGCATACAGATAGTACAAGCATGGCTTCCAGGTGCAGATACTGTGATAACTAAGGACTTCATCCCCAGACAAAATCACAACTTGTTTACTATAGGGCACATGACCATATGAGAGAGTACACAAAGTGATTTTTTTGGTGGGTGCAAACATGGCAAGTAACTTTAGTAACTTAGTAATGCACAACTTTTAATTAAATTCACAAAAGAAGTAAATTAACAATCAAACTGGAGTTTACTTTACATCATTAAAAACAAAGAAATTACAATATGTTAAGTACGAAACTCTGTATCCTTCCCCTCTAATACAATAACCCATCCTCACTATTCCATAAACACCTAACCCTTCATCTTGATATAGGTTTGATACTGTGCACCATTTCACTGCATTGCATATACTGAACACCTGCCTATAATTGCCTCCAGCTTACTTTTCATGCATCCATGCCTTCAGGACAGGGCTGCATAGGAGGTACTGCATGCTTCATTCATGATTTATCTACATTGCTGTATTGGTAGGGGATGGGAAGATGAATCAGGATGCAGGTGCTTCTCTGGAGCAGGGGAGATGGGGTAGAAGCAGTAGAATATCATTAAAATAGGATAATGCCCCTTCTTTTGAAAAAAAAAATCTTAAATATGGTCCATTTATTCTCTTTAGATGCTACAAAATGAACCCATATATAGTTATTGACGTGTTAGATCTGATATGAATAGTCTGGTGCTTTATAATGTTTACCTTTAAACATGTGTACGTTGACAAACACATGCATATACATACATGCACATGAGTTGCAAAATACATTTATATCTATAGAGATGTAAAAAGTTAAGCAATTAAGCTATAGTACAGTATGACTTGTTTTAACCTGGTGTGTGTACATTGTCAGTTCCCACAAAGATATGCAAGGGTATGGTAAATATCATGTCATAAAGACATCAAAGTAGATATTACAGTTGGGCTAGATGCATTGAAACATCATAAAAATATACTGTGGCATGGAGAGAAAAAAGTATAAGCGAGACAGTCCATAACTGCAAAATATACAAAAATGTTAACTAAAATCCTTTTGAATGTATACCAGATAATGCAAGAGGTTGTAATTAAAATAAGTGAATATAATCTATTGATGTTCACTTGTGGGACTGTATCTGTTTAAGATTATTCACAATTTTTTTCTTGTGGTCCAAGAACTTATGCTCTGTGGCCTGAAAATAATTCTAATATTCCCAGTGATCCATAAATTAAGGAAGCTGTTCAACTGCATGTTTGGCAAATTAAGTCACCTTAGTCACATGATCAAGTGATGTTTGAAAAACTGCACTGACATTAAGAAACAACCAGCTCAATGTTGGATCAGAACAGAAGGCAAGTATTGACCTCACTGAATACCACGGGCATGTGCTAATCAATGTTCTTATGGCCTGCTGCAGGCCATCGACCAGATCTGCGTTTGTCAGTGATTGAACTGAAAATACTAGAATAATGAAAGTGACCTAACTAGGTGCACATCTGTTATTAACTTAAATGAACTTAACTACTAAACTATTTAAAAAAAAATAAGCTGCACAAAGAAATTACTTACAACTAGTGGGAACTGAATCACTAATTGTACCAAATCCTGGTAGCAGTGTGGATTGGACAGGACAAATTATTCATTTCAGTGATCAGATTTTTTTATAGAAAACATCAGAGCCAAGAACCATAATCATTTCATGTATAGACTAGCTCCATGGTTGAAATGCAAGAAAAAGAGTAAATTAAATGAAATGTGATTTATAAAGACACTCAATACCTATCTATTATGACAAGATTACCATAAAAGGTGTAATTTAAAGGCAGTTTTTAAGAAACACGAAATCATAAATGATCTAGCATTTGAAAGTCCAACAAGATGCACAAAGATGTTCAGATTTAAATGAGCACATATTTATTTTTTACATATTTAGAATAATGAAAGTGCCACATAGTAACTATGCATTTCTAGTGGTCTACGATTAGGTCTAGTAAAACAAAGACCTCATGCTGTTGTTTGTGTTGAAGGGTAACACTATAGCACCTGTTAAAAACTTCATTCTAAAAATAGTGTCATCATTGCACCTTACAATGAAAATGTTATCTTTAAAGCAGTTATTTAGGAACCTCTGCTAATCAAAAATATAGTAAATTAAAACATAACGAGCACTGAGAAATGATGCATCAATATTCAGAGTCTAACTAAACAGCTTTAGAAAATAAAATGCTACAGTATGAATGTCTGAGCAGTTAAGCTGTGAATGTTAAATGCTGTTTTTGACTACTGAGCACTTTGAGATAGGTACCTCCATGTAGACGTTAGGCTAAGTAGCTTTAAAAATGGCAGGGTAGTAAACATACCTCTCAACTTCTCAGAGCAAGAAATCTGGACAAAGCCATAAATAAAAGTGGGACAACTGCTCAAAACTAATGACATTTTTTAAATATTGTTTTTACAAACTTTAGAAAATTGATAGAATAACAGGTTTTGGATTAGTGTGACTTTTCTGAAGGATATGAAGTCTGAAACTCAAATGTCTGTCATTATTTTCTAATGTCGATCTAATGATTTACCACTTATTTGCTAGAAAACTAAAATTTTATGGAAAACAGACCAAAATATGAGGCCAAAATCTGAACATTCTGCCAAAATCTGTACAGTTGAGAAGTATGGTAACTGTGGAAAAAACCCAAAATAAAATAAAAATAAACACAACTGAAGGGAAATAAACACTGCTGCTTGAAATGAGGTTTAAAACTTGATATTGACTCAAGCTATTAAAAGTAAAGGTGAATACGTTTAAATTACAGAAGAACAGAGTGATACACACAGATTTCTATTATCAGCCTTCAGAATACAGTAACACAGGTGTGTTGCTCTTATCAGAATTAATAGTTTTAAGTATTATTTTAAAAACAAAGTACCACGTTAAAAACAATTTCAGATTGGGTTAAGATGCAATGTTGTTGGTGTTTATAAAAGGCTATTATCATCACAGAACTTATGTTTTATAAGAAACTATTTGCACTTGTGACATACATACAATTGCCAACTAAAGCATTTGCCAGTAACTGCATCATGCATATAATTTGGAAACACTGTAGTAAAAACTGGCGAAGAGTATTGAATATACTACAGTACAGTTAGCAACATAGTATCTTTTCTTATATTTTCAGTTACTCAAACAAATATACTGATATTGAGGAAGGTCCACTGAGAGGGAAGTTAGGCTACATCACAACCACATATCTCTCTTTCTGACCAGAAAGTTATTGATAGATACTGCTAATAGAGGAAGCTGGTATATGCTATGTGTGACGTGCACATCCCACACCCTGTGCTGGAACAATCTAGAATGAAACAAAGGTGCATTTTGTGCTTTTCAGTATGAAGTAGGTGACACCACTGTGGTACCCAGAATGCAGCTTCCCTCGAGGTAAATCACAATGAGACTGAGGACTATATAAAAATCCGTCAACACCAGCTAAGTGACATGCAGTCATGGAAGGATAGTAATGATGTAGTGAACCCCTTGACAATAGTGGGTGCCATTGACTGCACCCATGTCATTACTGAGGCCTCAAGCAGTGAATATCCTAAAGGGTATGTAAAGGAAAACAGCTGAAATTCATTGAGGTGTCATTCAAGTGATATAATAACATATCTATCAACTTAGTATCCTGCATGGGTGGCACATGTTTGCCCTTCACTGATGTCATGCTGTTGGACATACCTGACATGAACATGAGTGAGTGATTATGATGCCATAGAAACAGGGTAATGAGCAGCAGGTAACTCCCATTTGTTAACTAGGTAGACCCACTGATCACACATTCTCTTTTCCAGGGATGTTCTGGGAGCAATGTCTGGCTAAGTGACTTGCTCAGGGTCACAGCAGGTAAATAAGGGATGAGGGAGTCAAACCCTGTATCACAGGAACTACAGTTCACAATCCTAACTCAGTGTGCCAGCTGCCAGGGTTAATAACTCCTGTGTGCAGCATTGGGATACATGGTATGAATGTATCAGTTAAACATGAAAATGGAAAAGTCTGTCATTTTTAATTCATTCCCATATTGAGTAGAACTTTTATTTTCAAAATCAGTGAAACTGTGGCAGTAAAGAATGCTTTTCCTTACTTCAAGGTCACAGAAGCTTTGAGGATACCATATTTAGCGATGGGGAGAGGGGTAATGTGGTTTGCACCTCTCTTTTTCCCATGCTTCTGTAAATAATATGTGTTGTCAGCTTAACAGTTTATTTTAAGGTGCAGTATTCTTCAACAGATCTTAGGCAATATGGGAGTGCATAATTTCAACTGTTTTGTAATTACAGATCATAGTTGTTACCTTCTTCAACCGTTGTTGATGCGCAAATAGGCCATCACAATACAATAGCTAAAGATACCTAAAATGAACATGCAAGCTGGTATGTGCTTGCTTTGATAAAAGACAGATTCCAGTGCCCAGATACATCTAGGAATGCCCTCTAGCACACATCTGAGAAAACAACAGCAAATATGGTCACCATGTATATATGTTCTGCAACATAATATGTTCCAAGCACGGCACACTCACAATCCATCATGCAGGAAACCTATGATCCCAACTGCAGCCTCCAGGACAAGGAAAAAGAGCATCTATAGAATGAAAATTAAGGATGTAGCATACAAAAAGCCCCATCAACATGCAAGAGGACAATAGGATCAGTATATCAAGGGCAGATGATGTGGCACTAACAGGTAAATGCAAGACGTACATGCAGCACAGAGAGTAACATAACTTATTCATCTGGAATGCTGAAGACCCGATACTCAGAAAACTTGCTGACCACTGAATGACTTGACTATTTAATTATTTGATCTTGCTGAGTAGAGCAAAGTCCCAGTCTTAATAGATTAATTTTAGTATAAAAGTATTCTATGTACAGTAAAGTTAATTTAGCTACAGTTCACAGTGTGTTAAGAATAGAGTTGTAATACATATTTACCCACATACAATTTGTGGAGAAAAAGGGTCTGTTGCCATGGATATGAAGGGTCTGTTGCCATGGATATGACCTTTCCTTCTGTCTCCATTACCAGCTTGATGGATATGGGCATACTGAGGCAATGTAGAAATTGCTTCATGTTTACTGACAACTAGTTAATTCACAGACATACTGATATGGTATGTGAGAGATGTTCATAGGTTCATAGGTTCATACTAGGCTATCTGCCCTAGGGCATTTATAAGCCTAGCCAGAGTGTGTTTGGCTTTCGCCACCCATTTTAAATTAATTTTGCTATGCCTTTTTTTGAGGTTAGTATACTGTGCCTCTGTCTAACAGTGACACAGAAGTGATAGCCGGGGTAAACCTACGATCTCCCATCCACTCATCAAGATTCCTCTTGAAGAGAGTCAATGTGGGACTCTGCCTAACCTGGACTGGGATTTTATTCCAGAGTGAAGGGAGCCTCTGGGTTATGAATCTGTCCCTCCAGCATATCCTATTTATTTCAGTGCTGAGGTTCAAGTCTCTCGAAAGTGTAGCTTGATGGGATTTGGATTTTCTGAGGTGCAGCATGTCCATTAATTCCGGGTTGGACATGGCTTTATACGTCAGGCACAGATCGCCTCTGAGCAGGCCGTATGCCACTGAGTAGAGCTGGAGTTTCTTTAACCGGGCAGCATATGGCATCTGTTTGAGCCATTTGATCCTCTTGGTGAGGTACTTTTGGGGTCTTTCCAGTTGCTGCAGGTGTCTGGTAAGGTACATCCCAAAAGGGGCATTGTACTCAATTATGGGCCTGATGAGGGATGAGTAAAGAGGCACGATGACCTCACCTGATCTAGATGTGAATCCCTTCATGATTAGGTGGGCTATATAAAATGTTTTTCTAACCACTTTGGCCACGTGGTTGTCAAATGAGAGATTGCTATCAACTTCGGTCCCCAGGTCCCGAATGACTTCTTCTGTACTTAATGGATTACCACCTATGTGGTAATTTGTGGGCACTTTGTTTTTGCCAAAGGGGATGACTATACACTTTTTGGCGTTTAGCTTGAGGCCATGGCTCTGGCACCAGTTGTCTGTTTCTATGAGGCCCTTTTGGAGGATGCTTGTGTCGGCTGGAGAGTTGATTATGGCGCCCAGTTTGCAGTCATCTGCGAACTTGGTCAGCCACAGTCCTTCCGTGTTGGCCTGTACCGCCGAGAAATATATACAGAACAAGAGAGGTCCCAGGACTGAGCCTTGTGGGATGCCACTTGTAACTGGTTTGGAGTCTGACATGGCTCCAGCAATTCTAACCATGTGGGTTCTGTCCTTGAGCCAGTTTGCAACCCATCTAGTGACATAGGGGTTTATATTTAAGCTGGTGAGCTTATCTATAATGCCCGAGTGGGGTATTGTATCGAAGGCTTTTGCGAGGTCCAGGTAGGCTGTGTGGACCACCTTCCCCTCGTCAATGGCCTTGGTGACTGTTTCAAAGAAATCAACCAGGTTTAAGAGGCAGGATCTGCCCTTAACAAAGCCAAACTGGGTAGGATCCAGTGTCTGTAGGTCCCCAATATCTTTATTTATGAGGTCCATGATGATCCTTTCCATAGCTTTGCAGACCAAGTTAGTCAGGCTTATGGGGCGATAGTTTCCAGGATCCGTTGAGGCACCACCTTTGTGGAGAGGGACCACTGTTGCTGTACGCCACTCTTTGGGTACATATCCTGTAGTAAGGCTAAGATTGAACAGTAGTTTTATGTTTGGGTTTAACTCTTCTTGGAGTTCATGTAGGACACAGCCCGGGACACCATCTGGTCCCATTGATGCTGTGTTTTTTGCTTTGGAAAGGGCAGCTCTTACCTGAGCATCTGAGATGTCAGGGGGGCAGCACTCTGTTGGGATAGATATTTGCCCTTTTGGTGGGGAGAGGGGGAGAAGTTTGCACTGAACCTGTCAGCTAGGATGTTGGCAATGTCTGTGGGCTCGGTGTATTTTTTGTCATTTTGGACTAATTCTGAGCATATCTGGGAATTCCCACCCAGGTTCCTAACATAACTAAAGAAAGCCTTGTGTTTATCCTTAGTGTCCTGTGCAATTTTTCTCTCGAAGCTGGCCTTAGACGATTTTATGAGTGCCCGTAGTTTTTTGCTAATACTGATCAGAGATGCCTTCCCTTTTTGGGATTTTGCTCTATCATGTAGTAGCTTCCTCCTTTTATTGTACAGTTTGTTTATGGCTGGGGTCCACCAGACAGGACGTCTGCCTTTGGAGGATTGGGTCTTGGTTTTATTTGGGATTGCATGATCCATGCATTCCTGAAGGTGTTCATAGAATGCGTTTATAAAGGATTCTGCGGTCTGGGCCGTATTTTCCACAGCCCCGGGGGCTTTGAAGGATTTCGCCTCGGTTTTGAGGCGTGTGAAATTTGCTTTAGAGAAGTTTTTCACTGTGGTTTTCTGGGCAGGGGGTGGGGTCGGGATGTGAATATCCAGTGAGATTAGTTTATGGTCTGATCTTACCAGTGAGGGATACACTTCTGGTCTGGAGCATAGTGTCCCCATGTTGGTGATGATCAGGTCCAGTATGTTTTCCCCTCTTGTGGGAGTGGTAACAAGTTGTTCCATAGCATTTGAGTTTATAAATTCTAGGAACCTTTGGGCTAGGGTGTTGGAGCTAGAGTAATGCTCCCAGTCTATGTTTGGGTAGTTGAAGTCGCCCAATATAATGGTGTTTGGAGAGACCTTCATATTTTCCAGTATTCTCAGGAAGGCCAAGTGGGGTTCCTGTGTTTGGGAAGGTGGTCTGTAGCAGGCTATAAACTGGAAGGCAGTTTTACCCACAGTTAGTTGCACATGGATAGTCTCTGATGCTTTGTGCTGTGCCACCAACCTGGAGGTGTGGGTATCTTTGACGAATATTGATACTCCCCTCCTTTCGTGGTTCGGTCCAAGTTTTGGGGCCGAAAAGCATGGTATGAGGTATAACCTGGTAGTGCTGGGGTGCTCTCGGTAGCCTTGAACCAGGTTTCTGTTACTGCACAGATATCGATGTTCTCCATGCTAAGGAGAGTTTCGAGTGCGTGCATCTTGAGGTTTAGACTTCTGGCATTGAGTAGCATTACTCTTAGTTTCTTATCCCTTGTGATACCTATGGAGGTGGGTTTGTCTTTTGAACCTTGCCTAAAAAGGCACTATGGGGGTAGCTAGAGCCTTTGCCAATATCCAAAAGCCCAGGGGTGACAGGTGCAAGCCGTCCCTAGCGAAGCATCGTGGCTTGTCGAGCATGTCATCCCAGGCTGACAGACATTGGATCCCCTTTGAATGACACCAACACTTAAGCCAATTGTTGAAATTGATCATCTTGTCTTCATATTGTGGCATCATTCTTGGTGAGGGTAAGATGCTACTCAAGGTCAGGGTCATACCGGCCTGGGTTACATGCTCAGAGAGCTCCTCTATGTCTCTTTTCATGTAGTCCAGGGAGGTACATCTCAGGTCATTCACACCAGCATGGACAATGACTGAGTCATATTTGTACTTGCCTTGGAGTGACCTGAGTGCTTGTGTTATGTGGCGGATCCTAGCACCCGACAGGCAGCTCACCATGACCTTCTCCTTGTTCAGCCTGGTGAGCGGGACGCCAGTGTGCCTGACGATAGAGTCACCTATTACAAGTGTATCAGATGTGTTGTTTAGCCTTAAGGGCTGTGACTGTTCGGCACACTGGCTTTGTGAGCTATGTGTTGCATGTGTTTTGTTTTGGGGTAGCGGTTGCTTGGGTGTCTGCTTTGGAGGTCTCTGCTGCTTAGGCAGATTTTTATTTAGAGCCTCCGAGTATGTTTTTGTGTGTTTATGTGTTTGGTTTGTTGTCGTGGTAGGTCTATGTGAGACTGGAATTGTAGTGAGTGTGGTTTCCTTCTCCTCCTGACTGGTTATGCCAGTACTGAGTTGAGAGAGCTTAGCCTCCAGTTTGGCTATATGGTTGCATCTCTCACATGTGTTGGAATTTGTTGGGAGGAGGAGAGGGTTGTCTGTGTACATGAGACAGTTGTAACATTGCCTCAAGATTCCCAGATTCACCAGCTGGACCGGAGAGGAGATTGACAACTGACCTTTGGACATGCTAGAATAGTATTGGGAATTCCTTTATAATTGAAAAAAGGGCCAAATGGGGAACAAGGTACTCAAGGGGAGTTTGTGAGGGTGTAGTGCTTTTAATTTTTTAGAGCTGACTTATATAATTGCTTTAGTGAGCAAGTGCCAGGTAACTTAAATGCAATGTGTTACAGGTAACTTAAATGCAAAAATGACAAACAGTAACTTTCTTTCAAGTGAAACAAGGAAATAAGTACAGTAAGCAATGCAGATATCACTAGGGATCCACAGAAGTGCTAAAAGGCCGCGTTTAGGTGGAATTAGCGTTTCAGGGAAATAAACAAACAACAAGCATACAAATAAAGCTAGATTCAGCAGGCCTGGATCTAGTCTATGCTACAGCAAACAAGGTGTACCAATTTCAGTAAGAAACAGTTAGAATATGCAGGCACTATAAGTCTCTAACCAGAAATTCCCTGCTCAGAAGGGCAGAGTCCAGCCTCTCCTCCCACAAGAGAGCAGACCGCAATCCTTCTTAACGTAAAATAACTGGCCTGAAGCCCAAGTGCTTAAACCAGAACTAATACACTTTTAGAATAACAGACACTGAGCTCTCAATCAGCAGTTCCCAACTTAGAAGGATGTAAGCTACCTGTCCTGCCACCACAGTGCAGGTCACAAACCTTCCTAATGTAAAACAACTGGTCTGAAGCCCAAGTGCTTAATACAAAAGACTTAGAAATGATAGCTACACTTTAATCAAGTTACTACCAGCAGTAATAAATACAACTGAATACTTTAAAGAATGCCTGGATTAGTGCTCAAGTTATACAAACAAAGCTAGATTCAGCAGGCCTGGATCTAGTCTATGCTACAGCAAATGAGGCGTACCAATTTCAGTAAGAAGCAGTTCAAATATGCAGGCACTATAAGCTTTAACCAGAAATTCCCAGCTCAGAAGGACAGAGTCCAGCCTCTCCTCCCACAAGAGTGCAGAACACGAACCCTCTTAATGTAAAATAACTGGCCTCAAGCCCAAGTGCTTAAACCAGAATTAATACACTTTTAGAATAACAGACACTGAGCCCTCAATCAGCAGTTCCCAACTTAGAAGGATGTAAGCTACCTGTTCTGCCACTACAGTGCAGACCACAAACCTTCCTAATGTAAAACTGGTCTGAAGCCCAGGTGCTTAAACTAAAAGGCTTACAATGAGTTACACCAAGCAGTAATAAATACAATTGAGTACTTTTAAGATGACACAAAAGCAAAATAAAGTAGGAAAAAAACACAAATACAGTAAAAGCAGATAATTTTTTTTTTTTTTGGAAAGAGAGAAAGGAGTAGCAGAAACTAAGCTGATTGGTCTTCTCAAATGCTCTCCCTGTACTGGGTAGAATGAGGTAATGACACTAGATTGGGAGGAGGGTCCCAGATCAAATTTACACTAGGGGCGGGCAACTGCAAAGCCACCAACTATAAAAACACTATACCAACACGGAGGGAGGGTGGGAAACAAACAGCAGAAATGTTACTCACAGCTGAAAAGCAGCAGTGAGCCTTTAAATGAAAGTTTTAAACAGCTAAAGGAGCCACTAGAAAAAAGAGTTTAACTGCAACAAGTTATCATAAACAAACAACCCAACAGATGCTTAATAAGAGTGGACAATTTCCAGTTAATACCTCACACACAGTGAAACTAGCTAGAAAACATACACAGTACACAAAGTGCTATAAACAACAAAGAAATAAAGAACAAAATAAACAAAAAACAGGATACTTAATGTTATATATTGTAGCTCGAGTTTGCTGAGTGTCCTTCCTTCGATCAGCTCACTGTAAAATGGCTGAACACTCACAACTGAGCTTCTTAGGTAACAGAAAGTTGAAACCTGAGACAGCTTTTAAGAAAGAAATCTCAAGAGAACCAATGAGGTGCTTAGTCTAAGCTGTAGTCCAGGAGACCTCAGTCAGCCAATGACCTCAAACAATTCTCTCTCACTGAAATGCCTGATGGCTTTGGCTAAAACAAGATGTCCCTGAATTATTTGCTCAGACACACAGCCTCCACAAACACTAGGCCCAAATACAAGCCTGAATATGGAAATGCTACAAATATCCCCACTACTTAGAACAAACTGCAGAAATGTTACTCACAGCTGAAAAGCAGCAGTGAGCCTTTAAATGAAAGTTTTAAACAGCTAAAGGAGCCACTAGAAAAAACAGTTTAACTGCAACAAGTTATCATAAACAAACAACCCAACAGATGCTTAATAAGAGTGGACAATTTCCAGTTAATACCTCACACACAGTGAAACTAGCTAGAAAAAATACACAGTACACAAAGTGCTATAAACAACAAAGAAATAAAGAACAAAATAAACAAAAAACAGGATACTTAATGTTATATATTGTAGCTCCGAGTTTGCTGAGTGTCCTTCCTTCGATCAGATGTATTTAAACAATGTCACTGGAGGCAAAGCTGTCACATAAAAATACTCCTAATGTCAATAAGGTTGTCATTAGTACACATGCTACACCCATCACGCACAATTCAAAGCAGACATATCAACCCACATATCCTGAGGTGCTTACATGTAACCTTCCTAAACCACAAAGACCTCCTAGATGAAGTACACATAACAAATACCCTCAGCAGCCCCAAATGCACTCTTTCAAAACAACATCCACATCAACCCATAGAGCTACATCTCATGGAGCCTCTAACTCTAAGCCCATAAGACAAATCACCCTCACCACACAATCCAACATTCTAGTCATTGAAGA
Source organism: Protopterus annectens (assembly GCF_019279795.1). Classification (NCBI taxonomy): domain Eukaryota; kingdom Metazoa; phylum Chordata; order Ceratodontiformes; family Protopteridae; genus Protopterus; species Protopterus annectens. The sequence goes on along the minus strand of NC_056746.1, from coordinate 1,276,116,161 downwards.
CTCTATCATGAGGCACACCGATGTCCCTCTCACCAGGCAGAGTAAGGAGAAAATTACAGTCAGTTGCTTATCAGGGGCTAGGATCCATCACATTATGCATGCCCTCAGGTCATTGGACCACAATTACCAATATGACTCAGTCATAGTCCATGAGGGAGTAAATGACCTGAGACGTACCTCCCTAGATTATATGAAGAGAGACATCATGGAGCTCTCAAAATATTTGTCTCAGGCTGGTATGAGCCTAGCACTGAGCAGCATTTTACCTTCTCCAAGGATGATGCCACAATAAGAACAAAAGATGATTG